>NC_137826.1:16351037-16596037 GCF_963921795.1 Nannobrachium achirus
TAAAATCTAGGCGTCCGACCGAAAGCCCTTTCCCCCGGCCCGTAATCGGGCAACGCGGCCGCATCGCGCCGCCCACTCCAATGATAAATCACATCTTTAGACAGGATTTTCTCCGGATTGTGTTCCCAGACCCAAAGAAAATGTTTTTTGCGACTGAAATAGCTTTAGATCGGGCTTCTAAATGGGTTAGCATTTTGGCTACGTGTCAGCTAACTTCCTCCTATCGTCACCCATAGCATTGGCTGGAGTGAAATCCCAAGGCACTTGGGACAGTGTCGACGGAAGCTAGAGCGAAGGTCTATGGAGACATTTCTGGCACTCTAGCGCCCCTTGTGGCCGGCGGCACTGTATGAGTTAAGCAGTATGTTAAAATGTGCTTCTGGTGAGTTATTATACATTGCTTTCATGGAGGAACTATTGTAAAGCATGGATCATGGCTTCAGCGATCTCCCTGGAATACATCGCAGACATAGCACCTGGGTTATTTTCTTGGTCCATCAGGTTGTAATTACTGTACCGTACGTGGTTACTGTACATGTCAGCACTCCGACATATTGCCATTCCGACCACCTAAACCTAACCTTAACCTCAGTAAAACCAACGTTGGTGAATGCTAACCTGGTGAAATGCTAACCTGCCGACACTGGTGAATGCTAACCTGGTGTGTCGGAATGGGGATATGTCGGAATGGAAAACCGTTACCACTGTACGTGCATGTGTGTGTGTGTGTGTGTGTGTGTGTGTGTGTGTGTGTGTGTGTGTGTGTGTGTGTGTGTGTGTGTGTGTGTGTGTGTGTGTGTGTGTGTCAAATCAGCACTGTAAATAGAATTCAGTGATTTGAGAGTAATTATAACCCTTCCTATTTTGTAATGTTGGGCTGTTATCCATACGTAAAAGGCATGACTTGACCTGTAGCTGTTATAGCTGTCAAATTGAAGACAAAAGTGTATTAAAGACTTTTGTTTTCACTTCCCTCAATGCAAGTATGAAGAAAACACTTTATGGTTGGCTATCGGATAAGAGGTCAATGTTTATGTCATTACCCACAGCCCTCTGTCCCTTTAGAAACACTGATCACTATACTGCAATTTATGTCAAGACCTTTGCCAACAACATGTCATTAATCCAAAACAAACGTTTCAACACTTCCAGTCTTGTCAAACTAAGCTCTGAAGACTCAAATGATGAACTCCAGTAAGTCAGTTTGGACCAGTACAATCAATGCCATAGCACAATTAATGGCACAATCAGTGCCATTAATGCACATAATACAAAGAAAACATGGGCACTGGAAACAATTCAACCAAATCTAAAAGCACGACAGCCATCAGCCACAACACCACCCGTGGAAATGTACCGTATAAAAGTCTACTTCACTATCCATTACAACGGTTTATAAGACTTAATAAGAAGTCTTTATACGATTTCTAGAGTTTGTTGCACCCCAGAGCAACTGTCTTCTATTCTCGGCTTCTTCTAATGCTATGAGAATTACTATACAGCATGTCTTCCTTCTCCATTTGCTTCCCTGTGACATTTTCATAGCCCTTGTGAACATCATTTAACATCTGGTATATTTATGTATCATCCGCAGGCGATTCCATTAAGACCTGTGGCTGATGAGACTCATGTGTCATGTCTCACTTTATTTTCTAACATCCATGAATTGCTCTGGCACTTTAATGGGAGAGATATCTGGGGAGGCCATTATTGTCTTTCTTATCCACACATATCTCTTTAAGAGTTCAGATTTCCACTCTTGTATTCCTTACCAGAGAGTAATTTGATTAACTTGATTAAAGTGGGGATTACGCCAGACCAGTTCTAGCGCACCACAGAGAATTCAGAAAAAAAAATAATAATACCACAATGGCATTAAATATTGTATTGTGTTTTCCATGATGTAGTAGTAGGGTACATCAACCCGTCACATGGCCTACTGTATAACCTCATAGGAGAGCATGCACCAATCATTATCACTATTGAGATATTCTGCAGAAATATTGAGGAATGAAATTGTGTTCATATTGTGCACAGTCACATGCAATCCCCTCCAGTAGTTTTTTTTTGTTTAGTTTTTTTGCAGGAAACCCTGTAAAGTGATCATTGTAAAATAGTATAAACATGATACCCTGAATTATCTGTTCAGATGGTCAACAACATTGCATTGTGACACGTCGTGAGCTTGTAGATTTGCTATTTTTGCAGAATGCATAAACAATAATGGCGGCGGGATCACTTCTTTGGTGGTTTTCTCAGCCTGGATCTACTTTCTCTATTTCTATGTCTGAAAATTGACGCAAACAGAGGGGGAGGAGGAGCCTCTCACTCAGTAATGGCGGCCCCCATACTGTTGTGGATTTTTTCACTGCTCCGTGGGTGATGCAGCTTTATTTTACACAAGACCGCGATAGGAAATAATGGATGGCTATTTTTCTATAAATTCACAAATTTAAGCTACTTTGATGGCCGTGAGCAGACTGTAAACAACCTAAAACATGTAAACATGGCGGCAAAAGAGTTAACGAGTAGTGTTAAGGTATTACTCTGCAAAAACAGTAATATTATACATCCATATTACTATCTACAACATAGTACATATTACATATTACTCATGTTTTGTTGGCTGCCTTTTGAAAACATTTCATTTAAAAGGTCTAAGATATTGCTACTTTACTTTATAGCTTTTTTGGCTGATTGGTGACTCTTATTATTAGCTGGCTAAAAAGCTTGTATATATCACTTCTTTTTTCTTTTCTTTTTTTTGCGGGTGGGTGGAGGGGGGGGGGGCAAAGGTATTATGTAATATAATATGTAACATAATATATTACTCTTGATTCCAAGTAACAAGTAACATATTACTCTCCTGAATAAAATTGCCCAACACTGGTGACGCTAGGGTTCATGTAGGCAAGATATTATCTTTCTGGAATTCTGTGTTCAAACAGCATCTGCACATGCTGATGTACCAGTTATATGTGAAGGCCTATCACCACCAGTAAATGAACTGGTTTAAAGGGCTGTCACCTACACATTTCTGCAGACTTTCCATTCCTTGGTGGAGTGTTAAAAGGCACTTTGAGCAGGCCCACTGAAGTGTAAATGGATATAAATGAATGTACACCTGAACTCATGCTTGCTGGAATGTGAATTAATATTCCATTGGAGAAGCCATTTTCAATTACAGAGTGGGATTTCTTCTATAACTGTAGTCATCTAAATTTAATAAATCTACTGCCTCAACTCCAACACTCAAATGATGCAAATTGAACAATTTGGTGACAGACCAGCTACTACAGACACTTGTTGTACATATATATATATATATATATATATATATATATATATATATATATATATATATATATATATATTTATGCTCAGTTTTGGCTTTGCATTGAAATAAAACAAGCTGATACAATGTGATTCAAGGCTGATCAAGCTGCTGAGATTTAGAAAGTGACCTTTACTACCACTAAGGGGTAGTCATGCTATTCTGGGAAAAATCACATTGTTCTCACAACTCTATGACCTTTATACGGCTTAAGAAAGAATTGCACGTTTTTAAAACAACAGTTTTTCTGAAGATGGGAGAAGGGATAGATTTGTCTATCCCACAGAATCTAGGGTGACCAGAATCTAGGGTGACCAGACTGTCTACCCATCCTATATTGCTGAAAATATAAATGTGTGAAAGCTCTTTACATGGGCAGCATACTGGACATGAATCATCTTTATAATTATAGTTTTGTGTTCTGTTGCCGAGAGAGAGAGAGAGAGAGAGAGAGAGAGAGAGAGAGAGAGAGAGAGAGAGAGAGAGAGAGATCCTGTCAAAACAAAATAGACAGCACTGCTCAAGCACGCAATTACACACCATACATGAATACTGTGTCTTAATGCATTTGCAGAGAGACTACTTTCAATGATGGACCAATCAAAGGAACCACTGCAGCAGTTTTACACCCATACTAAAAGAGAAGCCCTTTCAACATTAAATGCAAGTTCCAGCTATGAGTCAAGAACACAGTTAATTTGCATGCATGCTTGCTTTTACAACAAACGTATTGTAAAAGCAACGGTTCAAAATGTACCAGGAGATCAATAACAAAATGTGCTCAGTTTCTTCTTTTATATAATTATATGGAAATGAGAAGTTGTGAAAAGGTAAACTGAATGGAACAGTACAAAGTGATGACACGACGGTTGGACAAAGTTGCTGTTTGTGCATACTGTACTGACTGCACTTGGTATAATATTACAAATCCAAAAGAATTACACTGTAAATATCTGGCAATCAAAACTAGGTATTCTGGAAGCATTTCTACTGTTAACTGATGCTACAAGTGTCCCTATTTGTTTAGACAGAGGTGGATCTACTTCCACTCACTATACATCACAAAACTGCTCAAATGCAAGATTATTGAATGTTGGGAGCCGGGCAGATTTAGCTGGATGGACTGCGTAGATCAATCGATTGTGTTCCGGCTTGGATCAATGGAACCAATGTAGCATACTTTAAGTTCTTATTTTTTTATATCACTTTGAAAACTTTTCAAGGTTTTAAAGAAAAAATATGCTAACAATTGTTATGCATCCCATGTCTATGATGCATTTTTTTCAATATTCATTTTATATGATCATTAAAATCGTAGTGTCTTGCCGATTATCTGGACTGCACTTGCAATACCCTCCCGGCCCACAGGTTGGATAATCACTGCTCTTGAAACTCTTATTTAAACGATAAACACATGTTTGTCATTATCTGCATCTGTCAATGTGGGTGTGACTGATGTACAGACACCCCATTTGTTTTAATTGGGTGGGAGACTGATTGTGTTGGTTTGTGTGTGTGCATGTTAATTCTATCTCAGGAGTCTGTACTGTATGTGCTGAGACCTGCAGGATTTGGCTTGTTCTCTGGCCCAGTGTCTAATTAGTGACTGTAATCTAGGCTCACTGCTGGGGCCTCCACTCCAAGGGCACGCGGGTCCCCCATTGCTCGTGCCCACCTGCCTGGCCGTCTGTCTTCCCCCTTGCACACAGATGGTCTTGAGCAGTTCATGCACTTCATTATTGGTTCTTCAGCCCTTTCCCCAGAGCACCTGATTAAACTCGTTGCATCAATCCATCAAGGAGATAAATGGTGTTGGTCTGGACTCTGGAACAAAGGGCTCGCACATTACGAACACTACCCTTCAGCCTTCACAGCCAATAACCTTTGTCTTTAACCCTTGTGTGGTGTTTGTGTTTTCGTTATTCACTCAATGTTTGCGGGTTTATTGGTCTTTAAATCAATATAATAGGAATTTAACTATTTCTCAGTTACAAGTAATATGCTATGGATAATATTTACTAGTATGAATATAATATGAATCCTCCTCACAATGGCTGCAGAAGCTGGGGTCCTTTTGGCATAATGATGCCTCCTGTGGATTTGAGGTGTTATCAATGCACTGCCCAGCAATTCCTCCAGAAGGTGCCGTTTCCTTTAGAGCTTGCATTAAACACCATCGACATTACAAAAGGGTTGTATACAGCAGAGACATCCCAGGTGGTGGAGAATATCACCAGTGGCCAGTGCAGGGTTGTCCTTTTGCAGCTACAGATAAGTCAGCAGCTTGTCCAGATTGTCCTCCCCTCCTTTTGTGGCATTGTAATCCATTATGATGGCTGCCTTTTGATGCTCCTGGCAACATAATTCTTCCATCCCTGTGCAGTGTACCTTTGCTGTAAGTGCATGCGCACGCATGTTTGTGTGTGTGTGTGTGTGTGTGTGTGTGTGTGTGTGTGTGTGTGTGTGTGTGTGTGTGTGTGTGTGTGTGTGTGTGTGTGTGTGTGCATGCGATCATGCGTGCATGCATGCTGTCCACAAAGAGGCCATTTCTAAATAAACAAGAGTCCTTAAGCACCGAGCATGTGTGTGGTGGGGGGGGATCTTAACCTTTTAAATCAATCACACATCCGAAAAAGAAGACATTCAATTCGTATCTTGGAGGCTTTTTGCCGGCGCTGCCATACCCTTCTGCCATGTAGTGGCTGTCTTTTAACTGCAGCATGCGGTTTTCACATCAAACAGCAGGTGTCATTCAAGCTCTGGAATGTGCACAATTCCATTCTCGTTCTCAATTTTGGTTGCATGTGCACTAGTTCTCAAATTCTGCCCGAACCCGACCATACCCGAACCTGACCCGACATTTAGGGTAGGGTAGGGCCTAAAATGTATGCTAATTTGTCGGGCCAGGTAGGGCCTCGGGCTCAATGAAAAAAGAAAATATATTTTTTAATTATTTTATTACTATTACTCTGTGATAAGGTTCTCAAGACCAGGACAAAGACTTTTATGATTGGTAAAATAGCATGTCATAATTCCTTTAAAGGACAACTTTGTTTTTTTTACAACAAGGGTTCATATTTTAGATTGTAATTAGAGAAAAGAAAAAGTGAGTGTTAAAATGTTTTCATTTGCTTCGTTCTATTGTTTTATCGCGTTTACCATGCTAAAATGTGGGGCATGCGTACGCATGGGGGCATGCGTACAAGTGGCTAAATATGTATTTTTAGACACAATAAGCCAGCATTTTCTTTATTGCTATTTACAGTAACACTTCTAGTCCCCATAAGTCACATCCAACCATGAAAGGTTGTGTTGTATCTTGGGAATGGGCTTATTCTGTGTAAAATGACATATTTAGCCACTTGTACGCATTCCCCCAACCACTGAAATAAGAATCTCTAAAACAATAGAAAGAAGTAAATGAAATAATTTTAACACTCATCTTTTATATTCTTTAATTTCAATCTAAAATATGAACCCTTGTTGTAAAAAAACTAAAGTTGTCCTTTAAGTACATGAAGTACATTATTAACTCTTTTACTGCTTCGAACGTTAACGCTCGTCCCAATTCTGATGGCGGCGCAAAGCCAATACGAACGCTTGTTCTTTTACCTTGTTTGAGCACTGTAAGCTGATGAAGGGTCACGCAGGTGTGTACAGTAAAAAACATCTCCCGTAACGCTGCTCCCAAATTTCCACCACACGTAAACATCAATGGAGTCCCAAATCACTTCCTGGCTGTATTCCGTGGACCTGATCTAGAAAATGCATTTCTATGCTCTGAACGACGGAAAGAGGGGAGGGCCATTTCACATTCATTCCTTGCATAAGGCTTCCTCCCCCTGCCGTTAGTTTGGCTACAGTACAGATGTGTCCATTGAAAAAGATTATGTTTGGAAATAATCCATAGATCATTTTCTATAACATCGCAAAGGTAAGCTACCTTTTGATGGCACCAGCACAAATAAATAAATAATAAATATGGCATTAGAACTGTTAATGAAGTATATAATAGCATGTTTGAAGGAGTTAAATTCAGATTAGGTACCCCAAGTCCAAAGCTTATAGCAATGCTTTCTGTCTTTACTTTGTCTGTATTCTTTCTGACTCAGTAATCTATACTCTGTACTCTGTACTCTTCCTGCTGCTCTGACAGTAAACTGTGATTCTGGCACCCATCGTCTCATCTCTATTATTGATGTAACTGTGAGATGTTTCCCAAGAGAGAGAGGTAATGCTCTAACACAAGCTCCATCATCCAGTTTTCAGATTTGATGATAATAAAAAAAAATAAAACAAATGAAGGCAAAACAAATGTGCAGAATCTAGTGTGCCAGATGACCTCGACAATGACAAGCCAGTAATTGGAGGCATGCTGCTGATGAGACCAATGGATTGAGTACACATGAAAGTAAAGAGCATCAAGCATGCGTGGCTATTTGGAAAGAGTAGCATTTGCGATGTCACACAGACAAGGAGATTTTTCAACCCTGGTTTAATTCCAATCAGTGTTCTCCAAACCGCCTATACACATTTCTGCAATTGCAGACATTATTGAATTCCGTGTCTCAAACGAGCTGCCATTGAGCGGTGGGGTGCCATTGATTCAGTTGATAAGAGGGGTCAAGTGGGCAGTGGATTATTTCTGTCACTATTTGATTACACCTATAGTGATGGGATGGCCATAGCTTTCAACAAGAAAAAGACTGATGATGTGTATGATTAAAGATGTTGGGGAGTCACATGTTACTATTAGGTTGGAAACAGGGACCCTGCAGGGATTGAGAATGTCTCTCTAGTTGTTTGTTTATTGCAAGAGATCTTGTCAATGTTGACCGCAGGTGCCCTGTCACTCGCTAATGTGTTGCTTTAAGCTGTCAAATGTTGTTTTCAACACAAATGACATAAGTCAAGGTTGTGATAGGTCTTGTCAGGGAAGAAGGCATACAGAAATTAACTGAATATAAATTAATCAAAGATGTTACAATAATAATAGTTTTACATTTGATGCTTGTGCATGCTATTTCATCAGAGAGCTGAGATGGTCATCAAGCAACGCGTTGTGAGATTGTATATACCCCTGGGGGGCGCTGGTCAAGGAAGTATGTACTGTATAGGGTTAAGTGATTAAACGTCTCTTTAGTGTCAATGGTATCTGTCAACACCAACAATGGGGAGTTTAAGCAAAGACAGTTTTCAGTACGGCTCCGCTAGGTGGAAGTACAGCTGCTATGACGCAATCGCCGTAGCAGTTAAAATCGTTAAGCAAACAGCCGTCGGCAACGGGTTCCGACCCCTTTTAATGAACTCTGGTTCCCATGGTGACACGTCTATGCAGCAGACGTTGTAGCCACTATACGTGGAAAGGTAATGTTTGCCGTAGTAGGAAGGGCTGCAACGGCAACCATTTCCATTTGCCGGAGCAGACTGCCGACTGCTTTGCTTTAAGTCCCTAATATCACTCCTGAGGGCGGGTTTACCAGGCACCTAAGTTCAAATGGTGCAGAATGGAATACAAGTCGAGACTGATAGTCATCCCATGTTTCTGAGAGAAGATATTGAACATGGTCCTTTTCCCAGTCTGGCATTGTTAATGTTCCCAGATTGCCCTTATATGCCCAAATAGCATGGATGGATATGGACTGTCTGATATGTAGAAATCTTTTACCATATGTTACATGTACCTAACAACTCTGAATAGTTCAATCTAAGAAGCTAATAAAGGGAAATACATGAAATTAAATTTCCATTTGTATACCCGGTTTCAGATAATAAACTAATAATATAATATAATCTTAAAAGAAAAATCTTTTGTGAAATAGTTACACTATGCAGACTTACAATGTTGCCTGGCTCCAGCCCCTGAGTCATGGCCCTTCAAAACATTTTATGTCACAGTTACAGGGCTCTGGTGTTGCTTGTTTTCACAGTTGGAATTCCAAAAAGGCCAATCAGTGTCCTTTGATTGCGACGGTGGAATCAAACTGTGCAAGATCGTTTACAACAGCAAAGGCTCACTGGAATAATGAAGTGAAAATTGAAATTCAGGCTTAGTGTCAGGCTATTCAAAAAGCCACATACTGCTGAAATAGTCAATCATTCTCTGATTTCATTGTTACACCAAATTTGGTGACAAATCAAATTCTGTGACTGACCAGTGATTGGTTACGGGAAGAACTAATCAAGAGGATGCTTTTTTTGACAATGCCCATTTTGGAAAATGGCTGCAACGAGAGCTTTTCAGACTGAATAATGAAGTGAAACAAAATGGAACTTCAGGCTGAGGGTAAGGCTAAAGTACTTACAAAGTAATTTGAAAATCAAATAACCAAAGCCCATAGCAAAGAGAAAAGCAATGGGATCTCACTAGAGAGAAGAGTGTTGTGGTAAATGACATTTGGCTTTAATTATAACAATCATGTCGTTTGCCAGCTCGCAGTGATAACAGTGCTAAAACAAAGCCTAACTAACTGTGGAGGAACAGCTTACGTCTTGTTAACAAAAGTTATATAATTATATTGCACCATGTACTGTAGCAAACTGTAACAGGCCAACATTGAGTTGGAAATGTTAAGCAGGGCCAGCACAAGGTAATCAGGCTCCAAGGGCAAAATAAGGAAAGTATGCCCCCCATGTGGAATTCACGAGCCAAATGATCTAATGCCTCTGTTGTAAACTTTTTAAAACGAGTATGCTGTTAACACCAACATCAACGTTATTGGCAAATAAGCAGGTTACACGCATGCACGCACATACAGTATGTACTGTTGTATATATACAGTACATACACACGTATATATATTTTATATACATATATACTGTTTACAGTATATAGGCATCTACAGTATGCTACCTCTTCAAGATTTCTTTGCCACTCTTTTGCAAATGTAGCCAGCATGATATTGCATAAACACGGTTATGTGTGACACTGTACTGATTTCCCCAGAGTGATATTACACAATGTGAAATTGGTTCACAGTCCCTTGAGTAATAAAATACCAGCCCCCCCTTGTACATCGAGTTCAATCTCACTCCAGCACTCCTCCTTGCATGTACAGTACACAAAGACATAAAAAACAAACTTCTCCCAAGTGCACTCTAAGTGTGCAGGATGGGTCTGAAAATCCCTGAGGTTTGGTTAAGTCTGCATGATTAAATATAACCGCAGAACTGAATTACAGGAGGGGAAAAACCCACCACACACACAAGCCATGCTATTGGCATGTTCTTATTTATTTTCCTAATAATAGCTGTACCGTAAAAACAAGTGCAGTTTAGACAGAATTACAAAATTAACAAGTTATGAACCAGATAAAGCATTCCGTATTGAGTCTGGTCTATAGATTTCTGTGCTTTGTCCAAACAAAGTCAGCATATAAGATATATAGAAGATATAAGCTGACTGCTGTCAACAAGAGAACTGGCCATTGGCCCTTTGCCTAAACATTTCTTTCTGCACAGACAGCCTATGGCTATGACCCACAATAATGCTTCGTCTTTTTCCCTAATTCTTATCCAATTTGCTGAAGCATGGTCCAATGTCAATAAATGTCTTCTGTCGCTACATGAAAAAATATATATTTGTGAATGTTCTGTGTTCCAGGCTCAAGGGATATAATTATATTGATATGATACTGATATAATTGAAGCTTGCAATCATTTCATCTTTCCTGTTGAGTATTCCTTTTCCACCTACAGTTATGTTTTACATTATTATTTTTATAATAATTAGTGCTGTCCAACGATTAAATATTTTAATCACGATTGATCGCATGATTTAGCGATTAATCGCAAATAAGTCATCAGCTTTTATCAGTTCACAATGTAACTTGGAGGGATATCTTTCAAGTCTTTCGTGGCCCTATTAACTTGAGAGTGGAAAAATATGATGGCTTAATGCTAAAGTATGTTAATCTTTTATTCAAAATCAATTAAAAACCCAAATAAATCATAATGGTATTGCATTAAACAGACTGCAGCTGATGGGTATAAGAATCTGCTTAATTTACTTAATCTGATTACTGTTGTGTCCACCTTTATGCTTTAATTATATTTTATATCAAGAGGGATGGACCTTGTAGCCAAAATAGCCAATATTGTAGCCAATGTTTGACCATTTTAATTAATTACTTGTGAGACAATTAGAGATATTAATACAATAATTAAATTGTCACTTTATAAATGTGTAGATACCCTGTATATGTATGTTGGATTGTTTACTGTTGAGTGAGAAAACAATATTGCACCTTAAGCTAATCATCTGGAGACCTCCCTAAATAATAGTTGAGATAATAATGTTGAGAAACAGTGTCCAAAGGCCAAATGGCTATAATATATAAATATGCGATTAATATGCGATTAATATGCGATTAATATGCAATTAATCGCGATTAATTTAGTTAACTCGAACAGCACTAATAATAATTTATTAAGAATGTAGTAGTATGATGGATACTTATTTGTGCCAACGTATTGTAGTTGTAGTTAGCAAACTGCTAATTTGCTAAAATATGTATTTAAAAATAGCTTCTGTGCTCGCATGGTAATCAAACACGACACATGCATCTCTCCTTAATTGTATGGGCTGTTCTGTCCGTGACCTTATAGTTATCTCCATACACAGAGTTCCGTGCTCATACAGACACTCACACAGACATACACACAAAACCGGACGTACAGTAGGAGCGGTCAAAAACACAAAGTTCAGCATTGGACCCAGAGCTCTGCTATCTGATGTAGACGGTAGAGTTCTTTCAATACTGTCTAGAACAGTCCACTCAGTGGAGCCCTGATTCAGCCCGGGAAAAAGAGTTGGAGGGGCCCTCATTTTTTTTTTTTGTTATATTTCGTTCTTGTCGGGTGGAAACCTCCACCATCTCCAAACCCGTTTGTTTTGTATTTATCATTTTAAAAATGATTTAAACTAGTGAAAACAGCCGATCTACAAGCACACAACGCCTCGCACCGCGAGGCGTTGTGTGCTTGTAGATCAGCTGTTTTCACTACTTTTGTGCAACGGACTTGTATGATGAAGCAGGGCTTTGCTTTGCGAAAGAATTTATACATTTGAAACTTGGAGATACGAGGTTTCTGCCCGACAGCGACGATTTACTTTGTTGGCCGCCCAGCCCCCGAAATGGAATGAAGGCAGACGTTTTATTTTTTCCTAATGGCCGGCCTGGACCGGCCGGGAATGAACCGGCCGTTCGGGAGTTGTCCTGCTTTTCCCAATGGCCAGCACGTCCCTGAGGCATGCCCCAACCTCCCTCCACCGGAGTGCATGTGAAGACAATGTTTTGCTGTTGTGCATGTGTATAAAAAGGCACAGGGGAAAACTTTAACAAAGTACCGGTATGCTTATTGTTAAGGTGTTACGTCTGTACAGGGCCAGAATGGGAACACAAATTAGGCAGAGATTGTAAATGACAAAGGCCCCCATAACTGTACAAATCTATCCACAAACTGTAGAAATGGCACGGCTCCAATGTGGATGTTAATGGCTTCAGTCATCTATGACATCATCATCTACAGCAGGGGTCTTCAACGTTTTCAGGCCGGGGACCCCCAAACTGATGGGGAGATGGAGCAGGGACCCCCTACCACCTCGTAGGGTGGGGGGTCGGGGCTACGACATATTTTTTATTTTAAACATGTACAAGTTACAGCGAGCAGGGTGGGCCGTACCACTACCATTTCTAAACATACTACTTATTAACTGAGAACCAATGTCAATAATATCAACAATCTGTCAATTGCATAGTAATCATGTATTCAAGCTATTCAAAATGGATAGAATCATGATTTATTTTTTAACATAAATGTGAAAAAAACTAAAAAAAAAAACATTTTTGATTTTTTTTTTTTTTCTTAAACAATAATTTCGCGGACCCCCTGCAGTACCTCCGCGGACCCCCTAGGGGTCGCGGACCCCCTGTTGAAGACCCCTGATCTACAGGATGTATCATTACTTGCGCCAGCAGAGCGCGCAAGTGCATTCGGCTGCGTATGTAGGTAGGTGTGTAGGCAGTGGTGTGGTGTAAAGTAACTAAGTACATTTACTCAAGTACTGTACTTAAGTACAATTTTGAGGTATTTGCGCTTTACTTGAGTTTCTCCAATTCCCAATACTTTTACTTCTACACCATTACTTCTCGTATTGTACTTTTACTCCACTACATTTATTTGAAAACGTTAGTTACTAGTTACTGTGTGTGTGTGTGTGTGTGTGTGTGTGTGTGTGTGTGTGTGCGTGCGTGCGTGCGTGAGCCCGGTTGTCAATGACGGCAACGTCATCATTAACAGCCAATGAGGGACCAGCATTCCTGGTGATGTCAGCAGAGTTTGGTATATAAGAGCATTCCTAGTCTTCATTAACCCATTTAGTGCTCCAGACATGAACAGGTTAAATGTGTAGCGTGCCGCTCGCAGGGCTCCATTACGCTCCATTGTCTTATTTTGAAGGCCAGAAGTCCATTGCATAAATACTTCCGGGTTGACGTCATGACGTCATACAACGGGAGCGGTCGTCACACCATGTGGTTTCTAAAATGGCCGATCGATGCCTTTGTTATTATGTTTTTGTAGCGAGAATCTAATGCCATCCTTGGCTTTAAAAGTGTTGTTTGGAGAAAATGGACATTAAAGATGAGATTCCCCGTCGGCCTCCATGTTATGGGATTACTATTTTGTGCACGTGGATCCGTGATGATGATGAATCGGCGAGGCCGATCGTGCCAGGACCTTCCGCCAGGCTATGTTACTCTATATACAGTACTTTTCGCGAGTATACTCGGGATCGGCACTCTAAATACTTGAGTATTTTTTCACGAGTATACTCGGGATCGGCTAGAAATGAGTTAACAGCCAATGAGGCCAGCAAGGAGCAAGTTGGCACCTCGGCAGAGTGTAGTTCTAGTTATGCATGAATCCAAACGTATAAGGTTTCAGCTCGACCACAGCCTCACTGATTATTACTATTATCAAATGTAAGATAAAAGAAAAAATGTAAAAGTATAATTATGTAAAAAAAAATATATATATATAATTTAGATGTACTTCTGTGGCCAACTGCCAGCATGCATACAAAGTTCGGAGCTGATTGGTTAGCGGCTTGAAAGATTACCTCCAAACAGGAACATTGCAGACACAGAAAACTGTCTAAGACTCCTAGCCTCTTGCAGATGTATTATTACAGACAGTGTATAATAATAAAGTAGAGAACAATCAGCTGACCCATCAGTATATGAAAGTAATACGAAATAGACCATTTCTATGACATATGGTTCAATATTACACAAATCAGCATGTGTGGCAGCCCCTATGAGTCAAACTGAAATCACCTTTGGCTGTGCATTGTTTAGAGGCCATGCAATATGTGATTTTGGTTTATTGGATGATGCGATGCGTTCACATCATCCAATAAATGCGTTTTTTTCACAAATGCACGCACGCGCACACACGCATGCACGTGCACAAACCTTTATGAGCAAAGGGAATTGTCCAAGCCACTAGCATGTCCAATTTTCTAATTTAAATTCAAACACTGTCTCAGTAATAGTTCTTATGTCCGCTGTAAGAATGCACTGAACCGCTGCTGTCTTTATGTATGCAGTACATTTTCCATTACTGACTTACTGACGTTTGGCATAGATGTCATGCGGTCAAAGTCATTGCTTGGATGTCCTCTTTTGCACATCTCTGACAATTCAATTCTGTTCACAGTAAATCTAGTTGGAATATACAATTCTAGCGCAATAGAATCATTTTTATTTTAATCACAATGAGATTCATTGAGATCTGTATGCTCTGGTTGTGCTCTGGAATGCTACTTCTTTCCAAAGGATCATTGACCTCTATCATAAGAGGGAAAAGTCTAGGCACATGCTTGTTGTATTAGTCAGGCAGCTGTCCTTTTGGACTAAATCAGGGGTCTTCAACGTTTTCAGGCCAAGGACCCCTTAGTCGAGAGAGAGATGAAGCAGGGACCGCCACAACCTTTTCATAGATTCCATATAGTTTCATCGTTTGACAGCACGATCATCAGTGTATTTTCATGTCAATTTGTGTTTTCAGATATTTAACCACTTGAACCGTCAATACATAATAAACTTGACCTTTCACTCCGTACTTAGTCTGCTCCTTTTCTCCTCTGTAGTGCGAGGTGTTGTGAGCTTGTAGATCTGCTATTTTTGGCTAAAGTTCTCAGAATATGAAGACTAGGGTTCAAGTGGTTAATATAAAAAGGAGAAAAAAAGTTTCTACCACACAAAGATGTGGAGGCCCCCCTGTAGTAACTCTGAGGACCCCCTAGGGGTCCCGGACCCCCTGTTGACGACCAGTGCCCTAAACTAAGAAAGATGTCTCAGTGACCCCAGTAGAAAAAAAGAAAATCTCAACGTCTATATGGCATGGCACATTTCTAAAGTCTCTTACTGTCTAAAGTCTCCTTTCGTGTGTGAGTTCAGAAGGTGACTGAATATTGTGTCTATGACATGCCCAAAATGGTGCAATTAAAGGAAGGGATGGCAGCACCATTTAAACAACGTTTCTTCCTATATTGTCATTAATATTGAATAATAACATTTATGTAAGGGGGCATCAAACAGATTATTTGAATGGGCCTAAAGAGTCCACAGCAGTGTCAAGACAAATGTATGTCATACATGCCAGTACAAAGTACTACCCCTAGAGCTACAATATGCAGACAGCACTATTTTACATAACTTATTAATATAAGTTGTTGCATAAAACGACAACAAAAAGTTACCAGATATTTACCATCTTGTTCTTTTAGCCTGGCAATGACTGCCTGCCAAGCACAGTGCATTATAGACATTTACATTAGAGACTTCATTTACTGTATGTTTGATGATACAAATCCCTAACCACCTTACTCAGCAAGCTTTTACAAACATGGCAGATAAAAGCTTTTCCAACCATGTCTGCATGACTACCCATGAAGCTTCCTCGCATTAAACTTTTAAAGGGTGAACATGATAGACATGCCATCCCTCCTAATGTTCCACCGTCAAAGTATGTACATGACATAATTGTGACCTCTAGACAGTGGTGGAAGAGATACTCAGATTTAGTAAAGAAAAAGTAACAATATACAGCAATGTAGAAACACAGGCCTGTATTCAAAACTTTACTTGAGCATAAGTACAAAAGTATTTGCTTCAATATATACTTAAAGTACCAAAGTAAAAGTAGTAAGTAGCCTACTAATGTTTCTTTTTCTTCTTCTTCTAAATGTATAAAACATTATTATTGGAAAATATCACATCTACAAACTCACAATGCGATGTGACACGTTGTGAGCTTGTTGATTAGATTTTTTTGAATACCCAAAGGATAAAATAGGGCCTAAGTGGTAAATGCATGATTTGTAATCATCCTAAATCTACTAAGAAATTGGTACAAAATCTACATGTCAAATAATTGTAAAGGAGTAAAAAGTACACTATTAGCCGGTGAGATGGAGTGGAGTACGTAATACAAATCGAATAAATTGGGAAAAAGAATTACTCAAGTAAAGTCAAATGACTTCAAAATAGTAATAAGTACTTGAGTAAATGTAGTTAGTTACTTTCCACCACCCCTCTTAATGTTCCACCTTCAAAGTATGTACTTGACATATATGACTTCTAGATACAATTCAAAGTACCGTGAGAAAGCTTTGGCCCTGTGCCAAAGGTGTTTTGGACCTCTACCAAATGGAAGTGCTCTGCTGTGTGGAGTCAAACACGATTAATGAATCAACTTCCTGACAAGTGTGACAGAACGGATGACAGTTGATGTCTCCCTTACGATACACCAGTCACATAGAAGCACGCTGTTCTCTAGACAAGGGCGTTTGAAATCAAGCCCCCAGGATGGAGCTAATGTTAGTGGTGGAAAGAAGAACTCAGATTATTTTACTTAAATAAAAGTATCAATACCACAATGTAAAAGTACTCTGTTACAAGTTAAAGTCCTGTATTTAAAGGAAGATTGTCGCTGGCACCGTTGCCTTTTCATTGCTACTTTAGCAGACACTATTTCGGCACGGTTACTTACGTTTTTTCATTTTTGGCCTGTTATTTTGTGCCCTGCAGAGCTTGGTGCCCAGGGCCCGTACAATAAGCATGGGTCTGTCTCCACCGCTGCACTGGGTGAAGCTGAAAACTGAATTTCCCTTGTGGGAGCAACGTTCAAGATTGTATTTGTTGTTGAGTGAAACTCATTTTTGTTCGGCTTCCTTCAGACAAAGTAGCAGTATAGGCAATAATGATAATAATAAGTGAACAACTTCACAGTACCTTAATAAGTATAATTATGTCTAATTAGTTGAATGTTCTCTACCCACTCATCATAAGCTTCCTCGTAACGGAGTGTAGAGGGTTGAGGGAGGTTAAATCGTTTCGAAAATTGTCATGTTATTTTAAGCTTCAATGATGTAAATCTACTTCAAGGACATGGATATTCATGTCACAAGACGTAGAAATCCTGCAGTTTAGTGAAGAAGAAAAAAAGAAATCCCTGTTTTTTGTAAGGCCTCGAAATGCCAAGGGACATCCCCAGTGGTGCATGTCGTGTCACTGTTTTCAATGCCTCAGCATCATGAGAACAAAGGACAGCAAAGGAGATGCTGAGCAATGGATGTCCTGCAATGTGCTGTTTTTATGGACATCAGCATCAGTGGTGACATCAATGCTCTCTCTTCCATCGCTCACTTATGCCTGATCGCTGTGTCACACACTGAAAAGAGCAGATCTATAAGCTTTTAGATTGTCTACTTGCTGTGCATCACAATATAATGTATCAATGTATAAATCAACCTTCACATTCTGAAAAAATAAATAGATATAATAATGCCACAACATTCTCAACAAGATTACATTCATGGCTTCACAGCTGTAATGTTGTGCATCAGTCTCCGCTGATCACCAGCTTGTCTCTTTGGATTTAGAGATATGGGTTTCCGTCAAAGCATGTCTACTGGGCAATGTTTACTGCCACTAGGCTTTTCATCACGTTGACATTTTGAACATCCTGCGGTGCCCAATAATGAGAATACGTCTTCAGAAAGTGAATATTAGAGACCTGTCCTGGTCCAATGAGAATGCTGTTCTGCACATCAAACATATAATTTTCCAAATGTCTGAGTGTCTGTCTGTCTGTCTGTCTGTCTGAAACAGCGTTTCTCCTCAGTGGCTGGAGCAATTGATCTGAAATCGCATCACCATTAGCATATGAACACACCTAACATAACTGTGAAGCCCGTTTGTCACTTTCACAAATCGTATGCTGTATATTAGCATTTTTATGGTGTATCTATATCTATTCTGCATCTAGCATGAGGCTTATCTATTCTGCATCTAGCATGAGGCAACATGTTTAACCAGCTGATGTGTGTGTGTGTGTGTGTGTGTGTGTGTGTGTGTGTGTGTGTGTGTGTGTGTGTGTGTGTGTGTGTGTGTGTGTGTGTGTGTGTGTGTGTGCAGGCGGGGGGGGGGGGGGGGGGGTTGTCTGGCCCTGTTACAGATGTTGTGCAAAAATCATGCAGATCGGTACACAGTATCTCTGTAGCCATTAAACGAAACAGGTATTTCTTACATTGATGCTCCTACATATTATCATGTAAGCACCAGTTAAAGTTACTTTCCATCCCTCATATACTGTGTGCACAGTGCACACACCATAACCCACACACTGCACATATCAGAGCTCATATCTTTGAACGGGTAAGGGCTAGTGAGCTATTGTTTATGGATGGTCCCAGATTCTATTGGCATTCATCCCTTTCCTGAAATGACTTTGGTGTTTTATTAAGCCATACAGACAATGTACATGTCCTTACAATCACTATGAAGTCATCGTGTATGCTAAATGCAAATGAATTCATCCCATGAAATTATTATTCATAATGAATATTTTGCCATATTGATGCATGACTTTTAAGTACAGCAAGAGCAAAATGGCTGCCATGTGAATCCTTTATTTCAGAAGACTATTAGCTGATGAAAATTGCTTGCCAAATAACTGATACCTGATTTAAAGAATATAATTAAAATAAAAAATATATAATCCACAGAAGACCTAGAAAACCAAGTGACCAATTATAAAGACTGGCTGTAACAAGCAATGGACTAGGTTTAGCAACCTATAGATAATCGAATCCCCACCATATCATTTTTGTCACACCATTGTCAGGTCATCTCTACAACAGTAATTTCTGCAAATGGACTGATGTTCCCTCTGCAAATGGCTGGGATGTTTGGCTCTTTATAGCCATTAAAAAAGATAGATCATGTACTAATGGTGGTAAATGATGCGTTGATACAAGCCAACACTGTCCCCCACTCTCACTCCTATTTTACAGTCCATCACATCCCCAACATTTTAGAAATGGGAGACCAAAATATGCACTACCACATGCAAATATCAATAGTCCCTTTGACCAAGCAACAGAACCTAGTAAAGCACTTTGAGCTGCATTTCATGTCATGAAAGGTGCTATACAAATACATTTCATTATTATTATTATTATTACAATTAATGGTAACACAAATAATTGTGATTAACGATTAATTGTGTTTTGGGCATTTGACATTGGAACAAATTTAATTTCTGTTTGCCTTAGGCTTAGGCTTTGTAATCAAAGGAAGGTATGACAAATAACTTGCATATACAAATCTAAATATAGAAGAAATAGAAATAGCTTAGATATCATGTTGGACGCTTGTAAATCTAAAAAATATTTGAAGATGTATCAATATATTTTTCAACATGATTATGCAAAAATAATTGCAATCATCTCAAATAATTGCGATTAGGCGATTATGTAATAATTGTGACAGGGCCGGTCGGTCATCCAATCTGACTTTGCCCAATGGAAGATATTTCTCTTGAACCACTGTGACCTCACCATCGCCCAGGAGAAGTCTGAGCCATACCGAGGCAGTGACACACTGAGCAGCTAGAGGCTAAACAGAACACCCAAATTGCATGTGACAACTAAAAGAGAAAACAGGAGGAGCTGATGGGAAAAAATAGGAATTGTGCTCGTTTCCTCCTCCTTGAGCATCACGTTGCGTATATCATACAATATCATGTCCTATGAATGCAAGGCCAAGCAGTGTCACAAGTACTAAATATATGAAAAATATGTGATTTCTGAAGGGCTTTTTATTGCAATAACATAATGTGGTGTAACAACAATATTCAGCTGGGTCAGCATCTTTGAATTTGTGACGGTTCTTGTATGAGTTCTTAAAGAAGTGATTTCCCCCCCTACAACATGATCATCAGGTTGCGACCGTCAGGTCACAAGTTACCACCACGGTCGCAAGTTACTATGAAAAGCTCCACCGGCTGTCTGTCTGTCTGTCCGTCCGTCTGTCTTTCTGTCCACCCATCCGTCCGTCACACTTTTATCCCTACTCTATCTCTGGCACCGTTGGCCCTATCGATGCCATACTTTGCACACACACTCCTTGATTTTAGCTAAACCCATTTTTGGACACTGCTCCTACAGATTTTGGCCTAGAATCATGCAAAGCGGTACACAGTATCTCTAAAGGCATGTCATCAACATGGATCTGTCCCATTTCCCATATTCCCTCCTGATTGGCTACGATTGCCTTCTAAAGTTTGTGTATGCGATGTGACGGTCGCTTATCTCCCGATTAGGGAATCTTACTGGTGATTATACTTGGAGCAAGATTTCTTTCAAAAAATTATATTTTTATGTGGCCACACACACCTGTTCATTAACTATACCTGGTTTTCAGGTGGGTGGTGACCCAGCTGAAGTTAGCCACACCCACAGGGTTGCTGTATGGTAAAAAGGGGAGGGGATGATTTTATGATAACATTAAAGTGGTGTATTTCAACTGGGCCTTTTGACTCAGAGGCTTTCAGCTTTCAGGAAGAAACCAAAAATACACAGGGAAGACACACAGTATTTGCATATTATAACCACACCTGGGGGTCTATTAAAGTAATGCTAACTCCATAGACACATACAAAACAGAAAATGTACAAAACTATGGCACCACCTCTTTAATTGTTTGCACTCGCATGCATTTTGCCGTTGCACATGGATTATACTTGTCTGCTGTGAAACGTTCAGTGACCTTGTTGGTGTGGAATGTATGGGGAAACAAGCACGTTTCACATTCAGCTCAGGGTTTGTGTGTCTGTAAAAGATCTGAGCTGTCTTCGTGATGTAAAGGGTGGCTCGCCGAAATTGTTGCTTCATCAATAATAAATGCCAGACAGACGGCTGATGGTCACAGAGCAGCACCACTGATGTAAGATCAAACAAAAGACTGCACAGAACCCATGCACCTTTTCATAAAGACTTTATTTCAACCCCATTATTTCAATACTTTATAATAAATAAAATCATACAGTAGAGGACCATTATCTCCCATATAGTATTCAATCACAGACATCTTGGTGGCAAAATAGAGGTTTGGCATTGTGCCAAACTGTAGGGCAAATTACATCATAAGAATACTATGAATACCAGACTATATACTACGCACACACACACAAAGGTGGCAAACAAATTACTTATTTCAATTTGTGTTGAAGCTGGCCTCGTGAATTGAGTGCATTTTGTGGCTGCCCCTGTCGCGTGATTAATTCAGACATTAACCTTCTCCCCAGGCCTTGTCTCTTCCCAACTCTACTTCTTCATCCAGTTGACCATTTGTTTTTTAGTTTTTCGTAAATGTTACTTTTGCCAATCCAAGGTCATTTATTGTTGGGGTGCACACATTTGGCCACGGAACCCCATCTCAAAATATTGAGTTCCAGGGACCCCCCCCCAGAAGCAGAATTTGAGTTACAAATGTTCACTTAACAAATACATATATTCAAAGATTTGCACACATTTTCACGACTTTTCAAAAATAGCAGATCTACAAGCTCGCAGCGCGGCACTCGGTGCCGCGCTGTGAGCTTGTATATCTGCTATTTTTCAATAGCTAAAGTACAAAATAATTAAGGCCCCTCCACCACCTTGGGCCCTAGTAACTCAGTCCCACTTTCCTACCCCTTGTGACGCCCCTGGGCACAGTTAACCCAGGCTCTCTTCAGGAGGAATTGTACAGCCTCTGTTGACCTCTAGCACAATGTCAAGTCCTGCAGATGTTCGGTTGATTACCGCTGGGAATCTGAGCTCTGCGCTGAAATCCTTCAGTGTTTCTTCCTTAACTCCTATTGTTAGCACTGTTGCCGCTGTCCACCGTCTGATCCTTTCCTCCTCATCGCCTCTGCTCAAGAGCTGGATTTCTCGCGGCATTACTGGCAGGCTTACAAGGTATCTTCCTTTATCACACACGCAACATTTATTTGCCCCGGGGTGAGAGGAATGATACGGGGACTGCGAGGCTGATAAGCCCAGATATGGCAGTATAGCTGACCAATCAGCATAAGTGTTACTAGTGCCAAAGCGATGCAGATGGCAGTATAGCTGACCAATCAGCGTTAGCTTTAGTGCCAAAGCGATGCAGATGGAAGTTAACATGTCAAACACTGTTTTCTGCAGACAGTGTGGAAGTAGGAAACAACTTGAGTCTAGTTGGTAGACTACCGCCACCGTTCACATAAGGACTGTGTTCTCAGCCAACTACCTCCCTGCATTAAGCTGGGATCAACTCCTTTTGTTGTTTTCTGATCTGTTCTATAGTGGATATAACTTTGCGTCACAAAAGCCACTTTACTTGGGGAGTTCTAGAGTAGAAGTGGCCTAGACCGGATCACACTAGCCAGTTTGGTATGAAAACCAGGCTTTCTGCCCCGTGTAAAGGCCTGGGGACACACGCGTCGGGAAATCCCAGCATTTCTTTCACCCGGACAATTCCTCATTGACAGTAATGCTCATCTATTTATTAAATTAAAGTGCTGATCAAATGTTGTTTTTCTATTTGTCAACAAATAAGATATCATATCTCCTCAGTTCATGTCCTCATCCAACCAGGAGGGCTACAACAAATGTCCCAGTCATAATCTATATCTATCACTATCTG
Organism: Nannobrachium achirus; assembly: GCF_963921795.1. Lineage (NCBI taxonomy): Eukaryota > Metazoa > Chordata > Actinopteri > Myctophiformes > Myctophidae > Nannobrachium > Nannobrachium achirus. The sequence goes on from NC_137826.1 coordinate 16,374,393, forward strand.
CCAAATCTCTCAGGACAGATTTTCAATTTGTAATGAATTTAGATGAATACGATGCGGCAGGCCATTGAGCAGGAAGCAAGACAATTTGCAAAAAGCGGCTCAGCCAAGCATGATTTCCTGTTATTCAAGCATTGAAATGAGCTTGCATCAAGGGACAAAATAAATAATTATTAATAAAGAATGTACACATATTTGTTTTGCTTTTCTTGTTGTTTTGTTTTCACCAAATGGGTTCCCAAACTGGCATCAGCCTTGTCTGATAGAATATGCTGGGGAGGCACGGTGGCGTCGGTAGTGCTGTCGCCTCACAGATAGAAGGTCCTGGGTTCGATTCCCGCCGGGGACTCTGTGGGCGCTGGGGGCGTGTTCTCTCCTCCGCGTCATCAGTGCCCATACCCTAGGTGGGGTTTGGCAAAAGGGCCTTTCTGTGTGGAGTTTGCATGTTCTCCCCGTATCTCCTAGGGTAGGTACCCTCACAAAACACATGCAGTAATCCTGGTCTATACTGCCCCCCTCTGACCAGCCGGGGCGCCTGATGGAGGGGAAAGGAACTGGTTGGAATAACATGTTCCTTCCACGTCCAATTGGGGAAGCTCCCCCCTGCCAGGTGATAAGAAGCGACCTGCACACTGAAGGAAGCATGAGCTCACTTCGGGGCCCTCCCCAGGTTGGCAGAGGGAGAGCAGCACAGGATTACAGCTTAGGCAATTGGCACTGGGTGGTGAAAAATGGGTTACAAAATCGTGGGTTAAATAAAATTAAAAAGATATTATCTTAAAGGAGTACACTTTTCAACCTATCTTCATATAATTGGTCCTCACTAAAAAATAGCTTTTTTTTTTTTTTTCTCTCATTGGAGGGTTGTGGGCAGGTCAGAAACCCATCGTCTTGTGACTTCATCGATTGGGAATCCAAGCTAATAGAAAATCCATGCTGAAAAGTTGCAATGTTAAAGTGGAAGCCATTGTTCTCGCGATAATAAAAATCTAAATATATTTTTCAAAAATATTGTTTTTTGTTGTTGTTTTTTTTGGGAAAATGATGATGTCACAAGACGATGGATTTCTGAACTTCCCACAGCTCTCCTAATAGACTTGGATCGAGTAGACATTTTTGCCATTTTATTATGAACATTAGTGAGGATTATATGAAGATGGGTTGAAAAGTGGCAAAGTTTGCTCAACCTAGTCCATTGCTTTTGATACAGTTAGTCTAGGTCTAGGATAACAAAGACTGACATCTTCTCCACTGCAACGAATACCTTTTATATTTCAATCAATATTTCAGTGAGACAAGGCAAGTCCTAAAATATCTTCTCTTTCAAATGTATTCCTGGCTGAGTTGTCCACATATGCCCAAGCTGATGCTGAAGAAACAAACATGGCATGCAGGTGTTTCTATTATACCCTTACCCAAAGCCTTTACTTTACTATTTCTAACAATACATTTATATTTTGATATAAGAGCTACAAGTAACTTCTCTCTTTCGCTGCCCATCTCCAATTCAGTTTTTACCGACCATCTACACCTAGGGATGGGTGTAGAAGGCATATGTGTCGCGATGAGCGATGAGCTTGTAGATCGCCTATTTTCACTACTTTTGTTGACACTCTTATATGATGAATTAGGGAAAACATAAAAAGTCGAAATTTGGAGAGGGTTAAGATTTCTGCCCGACAGCGAAGATATATTGTAATGAAAGTGTTCAAGCAAAGGATGAAAAGATCTGTCCAGCTAGATCCCAATAGGTTTGTATACAGGGCAAAGGAAGGTGATTGATGGTGTATTTCTCTGTATCCACTCCACTTGCCCAAATTTGACAGATTTTCCATCACTCCATGTCTGGAGTGGAGTGTCTGGGTCTTGGATTACTGAACAGAACACAAGTCGTTGACCATTAGCACATGTGCCTCTCAAGGTTGTTTCCGGTCTCCTCTGCTCTACTCATTATAAACCAATGACACTCCGACACTGTGAAAAAGTCTTATGCCGTGTGCGCAACATTTTAATAAGAGCATGGGACAGGTGGATTTGTATAAATTTTCGCCCATTGTTCAACGCAACAATTTCTGTTCACCATGCACTCCCATCCAAAACAAAAATGTTAGTGCCAATTAGTCCTGCGTAATACTGCAATATTACCGCCTACTACTACTGCATAATCAATCCTGTAACATTTCCAAACACAAGTTTTCGTTTTTTAACACATCTACTGCCTCTTAATCTGAAGGTTGCTTGGTGCCTCGGCGCCACGTCGTTTCCTCCGTCGGCCGCCGCTATTATTTTGAAGGGCCGGAAGGGGGTTGTTTTTGTTTTTTGGATTATCACTTGACGGCAACGATTACGTCATCTAGTCACATGACAGTGTGCGACAAGAAGATGAAGATGGCTGCGCCCTGCCTTTTGCCTTGTTTACATTTAGATCTGCTGCAAAATGTCTCAAAATGGCTATTTTGTTTAAATGAAGTTTCTTTATGGGCCTCGCCATTGACTTAACATTGAGGAGCTTCACTTCGCGTGCACGCCCAACGTGCGTTGTAAACAAATCGCCGACATTACCGATGCGAGCGGGACCGGAGCGACATTAAGTAAGTAATAATATCTTTACTGTATATACAGTAAGATTCACAGTCCTCACCGTCAACGGCGCCATGGTATTAACCCTTTCAATGACAATCCTCACCGTCAACGGCGGCAGATGGGTTAATGTTATTCAAAATAATAAAAAAAGGCAAAGAAGTTAAGGCATGGACGAAAATATAGCTCATAGTCTGGTTACCACAAGGACTTAAAACCAACTTTGGTGGGGCTGATTTTCTGTAATGATGAGGCAGCTAGTTGACTGGTCATCAAGTAGAGCTACTACTGCTGGTCATCCACAACCAGGTGGTAGAGCGAGTAAAACATTTTAAATCTCTGGGCCCAAGACTTCAAAATGTTTGCAGAGTTTTTCCCAATGACTCTGACTGCCCAGTCCGAGTTTCAAGAGTAATTAATTAACTATCATTTTTATAAATTGTATTAAAAAATAAAAGCTGAAGTGCCAAAAATAAAGTGTTTCCTGTCCCTTTTCTCTGTCTCTAGATCCTGTCATATAGCCTGCAACACTTCTTGCTAGCTTGTCTGCTTATAGGATGCTAACGTTTGGTCGCGCTAGGAGTACTAAAGGTCAGTAACATGTTCTCAGCATGCAGAGAAGCACATCAGCATAGAACAGAGAAGGATATTTTTTCTGCAGCAAATGAAAAGGCATGCTTCATCAGTTATTAATTACACCTTAAATGGCATAATTATGCATTGTAGCATTTCTTTTTATAAAACTGACCTCTGCATGTCTGTTCTCTCCAGAGGTGGTGTGTGTGTGTGTGTGTGTGTGTGTGTGTGTGTGTGTGTGTGTGTGTGTGTGTGTGTGTGCGTGCGTGCGTGCGTGCGTGCGTGCGTGCGTCTGTGCGTGTGCATGCGTGTTAAGGGGGGGGGGGGGGGTCATTGGCAAAGACAGCCAATGACACCTAGCCTTACATCCGTTCGCTTACAGCACTTTAACATTAATGAGTATTGTTGGGAGCAGTGATCATTTGTATTTTATTTTTTAGATGTATTGTTGGCATTATGTTGGCATTGGCAGATAGGTCAGTGTCTAGACAGGAAACCAAGGGCAGAGAATGAGGACATGCAAGACGTCGACGGGGGTCGACTTCGAACCCGGGTCATCTTGCTCACAAGGAGCATACATGTATGTGCACTAACTGGCTGAGACACATGGCACCCCAGAGATTCTTTCTTTACAACAAGGCAGACCAGGGGTGTCGCACTAAATTCTGGGCCCTGGGTACAAGGATTCACTGCGGGCCCCCAAATGAATGTTCTTCAGCGCATTATTTTGTGCTTTAACTATTGAAACATAGCAGATATACAAGCTCACAGCGCGGCACCGAGTGCCACGCTGCGAGCTTGTAGATCTGCTATTTTTGACAAATCTTGAAAATGTGTGCAAGTCTTTGAATATTTCAAGTCCTTCTGATGTTTCTATGTCATGTGGTGCTCAAACTTTTTCATGTTAAGGACCCCCAAAATGATATGTATTTGGCTATGAACCCCCATCTCAAAATATCTACTTCCAGGTACCCCCCCCCCCCCCTCCCCCCTCCAGAAGCAAAATTTGAATTACACTGTTCGCTTAAAAAATACATATATTCAATGATTTGCACACATTTTCACTACTTTTCAAAAATAGCAGATCTACAAGCTCACAGCGTGGCACTCGGTGCCGCGCTGTGAGCTTGTATATCTGCTATTTTTCAATAGCTTCAGTATAAAATAATTAAGGCCCTCCACCTTGGGCCCTGGTAACTCAGTCCCACTCCCTCATATGCACAGAGCACCAATTATTCCAAAACCCCAATAGTCAGCAAAAATTGGAACAATGGCATGGGGCAATGGCAAAAGCATTAAAGCTATACTGTGTAAGTTGCTCAACTAGTGGTCAGTAGCGTTATAGCAAACCGCGGTCGCGTCTGCTTTTTTCGGCCGTTTTTCGCCGCGGACCGGGCCATCAGACCACCGCGTCCGCCTCGCCGAGACCTATCCATAGAGGTCTTTCGTGTCCCTCTACGAGCCTCGGTTGGGGAGCTACATGCTAAACTCCTAGCCCAGTGTAAACACTGCAGTGTACTAACTGAAGAGCTCGGCAGTGTATGATCTGGGCTTTGATTGGCCGGTAGGGAGACACGTGTACAGAATGATGCATATGAGTAATTTTGCAGGGAAAAACAGCCCCGGTCACGGCCACCAGGGCTCAGTAGAACACATATAAAGAAAAGGCTTTGGGAGCTGAAATGAACAGAGTGGGTGTTCTAAAACTTTAGCGATTTAATAATTAGGACAATTTTAAGATTTGTTTTATTAAAAAAGTTACATAGTATAGCTTTAAGTCAGAGTGGGTGTAATATGAAGAAATCTGTACTCAACATACTGTACACAAGTGCAAATACATCACAGATAATTCTATGCTTACACCAATTTACAATAAGATAACCAGGCCCTGATTCGTTATACTTTAAATGCAAAACAATCACATTAGAATGCAATGCTACTCATTAACCCAACATAATGAGTGGAAGGATACTTAACAGTACTGGACAACATAAATGTCACAGTGTGTTTAATGGTCATGTACTGACTGTACACACTTTGCAGTGTCATTTCTAGGTAGATAATTATTAGAGTTGGCACCCAATTCGCTGACACAAGACAAGATCATATTACCCAATTATAGCACTGTAAATAAAATATTTTTGAAAGGTGGTGGCGATGAAACAAAAGAAAAATGCACAGCAGTTTTGCTATAACAGGCACTGTCAACGCTGCCAGGCACAAGCAAGTTGGACAATTAAGGAAAAGCTATTCGGTCCAAGAAACTCTCTCCTCTAACTTTCAGAAGTTAAATGTATTTAGAGAGCCTGTCTGTCAACAGCCCGTTGTCCATGTGGGTTTTTGAGCGGTGGTCACACCGTCTCCATAGCGTGGCCGTGTGTGTATCTGTCTATGTGGGTGGGTGGGTGGGTCCGTATGTAGCCTGTGGTGTAGCCTGTGGTGTAGTACCTTTTATGACCACACATGTTAAGGGAGGGGCGCTGTTTTCAGGCCAGGCCAGGCACACACACACATGCACACACACACACACACACACACAGGGGGGGAGGGGGGGGGGGGGGGGTTGGTGGGTAAACCACCGCTCAGTTCACACGGGTGTGATTTTTTTTTTTAATGTTGGGCTCACACAGGCAGTTACAAAAGATACAAAGATACAAAGATACAAAGATACTAAGCGACACAGCATATCTATCACTCACTCGCTGTTGAAGTGTTGATCAAACCGCTTGTTGATATCAAGCATGCGTCTGACAAAGAAACAAATATAAAGGAAAAGGACAAAAATTGGAACGAGCTGAAATTGTGTCAAGGGAGAAGTTGAGTGGAAGTGGTTAAACAACACTTGTCATTTTGTAGCTTTTGTAGCTAGCCTGGCACTAGTAGTATAGCTTGTGTACTAGTATAGCTGCAGTTGAAGCCAGTTCGACTTGGATTGTAGATTTGTAGAGGTTGGAGCAGCTACAAACGTTGGGTGTCTCTTTGTATTTTCATGTTGCTAGCTTCCATTGACAATGAATGGTAGACTGTAGCTTTGTTGTAGCTGCCAGTGTGAATTGCAGCAAGCTCTGTGCAGTGTGGTAGGAACAAGAGTGTCTGCAGACTGTGCAGAGTGGTCAAAACTATGCCATGGAAGTGCCTCCAAAAGGTTCAAATGTTAAGCTCTGACCTAAAAGTTAATTTAATAACTGCACTTTGTATACATACACTTCACATCACATTATTTTACTCCTGCATTTAGCTTAGATTAGCCAACCTTAGCAACCCACAGTACAGATCGAAAGATAGATCTGTCTTCCTTTTAAACCCACTTTCATCATGGAGTCCTTATTATGGGCATGTCCTTAGACATCTCTTTTGTTGTGAGCGCGTAGATCAGCCATTTTAGCTGTGAAACATCATTGTATGACAAAATATAACACATGGCTTAAGTGGTTAAACTCAACATGAATATATCAGATCTATTAAACATTTCTAAGTATCAGAACTGTACTTTACAATCACCGCACATCACTATTTGTCTACTTTTACCCAACATTAGCCAAACATAGCAACCTAAGTGGATGAATGAGTTGGAAACACGTGTGAAGGCTTTACCCTGACATACGGATGTGTCCTTACACCAAAGGTCACCAAATCCACACAGATTATAGTAACAGATTATAGTACTGGGGACCAGCTTTTGGCAGCATAATGTTCTTTGAACAACAACCTTCTTCTTTTCAGTACATAATAGGGAACAGAAGCACATTAATATATTAAATAACTGACTAAACAAATGACTTATCTTTTTTTTAAGAAAAACGAAAAGGATAAGACTGAGAGATGTTGTTTGCAAAAGGAACCCAGCTCATTGCTGACTGGAATCGGTCAGCACACACACACACACACACGGTCGCACACACAGACACACACACACACACACACACACACACACACACACACACACACACACACACACACACACACACACACACACACACACACACACACACACACACACACACACACACACACACAGTCTTGAATAATAGATCTCATTCTTACTTGCGCCATCCATCTCCGATTCAGTGACAATCCATCCGAGTCATTCATTCTAAGAGTCCGATGCACTCGCTTAACTGCCAACATTCAATATATTCTCACAAGGGAACTGTCAGTGATGCCAGGGAACACAGTCTCTACTATAAAAGGGAGGGGTGATGAATAGATAAACTTCTCTTCTAATGAGTGGTAGTCGATGTCGACTGTCTTTGCATTATCATGGCTATTTGTAAGGAATGAATCACTGCACTGATGTTTGTCTTTGTCCATTGAACACTTAAGAGCTTCCAAGAAAAGGCCTGGAATGTCCAGAAACCAAGTTGTTAAAATAGTCCTCATCATTTCTAGCTGAACTCACCTTTACAATGCATATTTAACTCTAAGAAGAACAACTACAAAATCAATAACAACAACAACAATTTGTATAGCACTCCATTACAGTTTCCGATTTAAAATTGAATAAATGATAACTAGACTACACTTAAGAGACACTGTTGAGGTTAAGGTACACTTGATTTATTATTTAATGTTTATTATCCCCTTGGGGAAATGTGTCCTCTGCATTTGACCCATCACAACCACTTAGGAGCAGCCATAGTGCAGCACCCACTGCCTGGGGACCAACTCCATTTCTAATGTCAGTACTTTTGTCAAGGGCAATGGTGGGAGTAACTACAGTAACACGCATGTTTTTTGTTTTGTTTTCCCCCCCAGTGGAAACCCAAGCAAACGCGTTTATGTCATATTATGACATGAAACAAAAAAACGTTTTTTATTATGTTTCCTGACCTCAATTACACCCCAAAAAACTGAGCTTTCAACATTCAGTGGTTTTTCTGTAATCAGTATTATTTTATTTATTTTAATAATTAGGCACAGAGCAGAAGCGATGATTGACATGAGCCAGACCATGAAAGTGTCTGAACTACGCCATCTCTGGTGACTAGGGATATTATCTTTGCTACTCAAAAGGCCACAGAACACAGAGAGAAAAAAATCACACCCGTGTGAACTGAGCGGTGCTTTACCCCCCCCCCCCCCCCCTTCCCCCCTGTGTGTGTGTGTGTGTGTGTGTGTGTGTGTGTGCGTGCGTGTGTGTGTGTGTGCCTGGTCTGGCCTGGCCTGAACAACAGCGCCCCTCCCTTAACATGTGTGGTCATAAAAGGTACTGCAGGCCTGCAGGCTACATACAGACACGCACACACACACACGGACGGACGGACGCATACACACACGGCCACGTATAGGAGACGGTGTAACCACCGCTCAAAAAACTGCCATGGCTCCCTGGAGTGGAGTTTTCAGTTTTAACATTTTAATACATGTTTTAAGGACCAGGACAAATACTTTTATGATTGGTAAAAACAGAGCTTTCATAATTCCTTTAAGAACATCTAACGTTCACATGGGAAGCCCTCCTGCAAGGGTTTGACCCCAGGACTTTGTTGCTAGACTGGTTGGGCAGAATAGTCACCATTGATGTCCAGTTGTTCAATACCTGTTGTTTCCGTCTGTCTGGCTGGCACTCTTTCATGCCCATATATGGTGTTTCCAGGCCAGTCTATGATGTCATCTCCAAATTTGAACACTGTAGTGATGTCAGTCAGTGATGGAGAGATGTCAGTTGGGCATTGTTGATGTCAGTTGGGCATATGTACCATGGTGGCGACACTGTTTAGTATCAGTGATGTCAGCATGCAGACAGACAGTCAGACAGACGGACGTCGGACAGACATTCGGTAAATTAATAGTTAGATATAGGAATCATGTCAACAACCACAAAACTTGCAATAAGTCTTTTTAGTTCTGCCCAACTTTAGACAGGAGCAGATGGCTAAACAGGGAGTCGTGTTCCTGGCTGCCATCTTAAACGCACAACCACATTAAATTTGGTGCAGGTTGGCAAAAAGCCCGGTTTAAAAGGTTGTTTGTACCCGTCAATATTCCTTTCCAGATGGTCGGAACTACAGACATCTGTAGGGTCCACATGGGGTTTAAGTGGTTACATTTTTGATAAAATACCGATAAAAGTAAGAAATGAGGAGCCGATCGTCCCCTCAGTGGGATCTGTTCCTCCGCGGCGAGCGGAAGAGAAGGTCACAGACGGGGCTGGTGTGAGAGTAGTATAGTAGTCGGATCATAACCTTTCATCATCTGAGGTTGTGGGATATTTCCACACAGAGTACTGACCCCAATTAAATTTCACTAACTGAATTGGATGACAGAAACTAGTTACCAAAAACGTAGTTGCATAACAGTAACAAGTTAGTTTGTTACACATTAGTGCCAACACTGGTGTTGACTCAAGTTCCCCATGAGCAAACCTCTATACTACTGCAGGGCGATGTGGTTGTGCACAATGGCATTTATTGTCACACTTCTCATCTCCTTTGTTGGCATTTATTGTACAATATTATGTAAATTTTGAGCATGAGACTCATACAGGTATAACAGTTTTCTACATGCTGATATTGCTAAAATACGCATTAATTGTATTGCATTTTCAACTGTTGCTCTTTAAAAGCGGTTCCAATAGTTGTGCCACTACTGTATTATAGAATACCCGCTTACTGTATGGTGAACATGATTTACAATCACAATTTAGGCTAATTGACATTTGCTGACATTAATATTGAGTTCCAGCAGATGCATATTAATAGTCCACAGCTAATAAAGTGAATCTTAATTTTTCCCAACCAATTTGATTCACTGATAAATCCAATCCATCCAATCCATTGAAGCTTATGAGCGAGTACTCATGGATCGAAAACCCTTGAAGACTGTGGCTTGAATTGGGTTCGATTTGCCGTCTGACCAGTGTGGCAGAGTCACAGTGATGACACAGTGATGTGGACATCAGGGATCTCCATATATGGGCATAAAAGGGATTTGTTCCCCTGGCATCACAGGATCTCCATATATGACATCAGGGATGTCCATATATGGGCATAAAAAGGACAGAGTCACAGTGATGTCACAATGATGTGGACATCGGGGATCTACATACTGTATATGGCCATACAAGGGATTTGATTCCACTGGCATCCCAGGGATCTCCATATCTCCATATATGGGCATAAAAGGGATTTGTCCCCTGGCATCCATATATAGCAATAAAAGGGATCTGGTTCCCCTGACATCACAGTGATGTCAGAGCGTGATGTCAATCAACAAAAAAGTCAAGTGTTACCCATACGTACGTATACATACAGATATGGTCAAGATGTGACAGTTCTGATAGTAAACTGCGACCTATGGTCACAATTGAGACACTATTGATTTCGCTTGGGAACAAAATAATATACTTGTGGCCGTTAAACTAGTGCAATGAAATAGAAAATGGCTTTAGGTTCCTCAGATATTTCCATTGCATGTCAAGCAGTGGGTGGCACTAGTCATGCAGATCAATCAATCAATAAAATCTGTGTGTGTACAATACCTCCATATATATCAGCCTGAAGGTATTTTATCACTCGATAATGACCGCTGAGTCAGACGTTATCCCGCGTATTACATGGCTACTTAATAAATACATTCATAATTTGACCAAAAACTAAAAACAAAACTAAGTATTTCCTTGTTTACAGTTCTGAAAGTGTTCCACAAGTGTTTGCTGGGTGGGGAGTTCCGACAAGATGGCGACCGAGTAGGACGCGTTTGTTGAGCTCTGTGGAGGTGCATAGTTTTCACATTTTTTAAGCCCATTTTTTACTGCCTTTATAGTTCTTTTGAGACTTTAAACGCCCAAAACACTGGTGAGCGTCTGTTTTTGCAGTTGTTTCGTGTTTCATGCCGAATACGATTAACACGAGGTCGAGGAGTACCAGGTCTCCGACCGCAAACGCTGACAATATGGCCGGCGCAATGCAGGGCGACGCTGACGCTCCGGTTACAAAGAGCATGCTGCGCGAGGTCCTCAAGGAATCACTGAAAGAGTTTATGGATGGTTTTATTCAACCCATGATGCTTGGCTTGGAGAAGAAATTACTGAAGAAGATTGATGACTTCGGAAAGGAGCTGCGTCCTGCAGTCGCCACGCTGAACACGACCGTGGCTGAACATGGGGAGGCCATTGAGAACTTTGGTTCCTCCATGGACAGTTTGCAGATGTGTATCACTGAATTGGAGAGAAGATGTGCTAATCTGGAGGAGAAGCTCGTCATAGCAGAAGACCGGAGTCGTAGGAACAACATAAGAGTGATTGGGATCTCTCCTGGGCTAGAAAAGGCTGACCCAGTGGCCTTTATCCAGTCTTTTTTGCAGAAAACATTCCCCGACGAGTTTCCCGACTCCCCCCCGGAGGTGGATCGTGCTCATCGGACCGGCAATCCACGTTCTGATAAGCCATGGGCTTTCCTGGCAAGGATCCATTTTTTCCGGGTAAAGGAACGCATACTCCAGCTCTCCAGGAAAGCAGGCCAACTGACATACAATGGCAAAAAGGTGTATATTTTCCCCGACTGGTCTGCTGAAACATCAAAGAGAAGGGCAGCTTTCGGGCCAGTAAAGGAATTCCTACGTTCCATCACCGCGGAAGGAGTTAAATACGGAATAAGGCACCCGAGCAAATTCTGGATAACCGTGGATGAGGCGACTTCTACTTTCAACTCACCCAAGGAAGCTCTGGCCTTTTGCAAGGATAAGTTCAAGACTCCAGGTGCTGCGGACGAGACTCTAGCTACGCAGGATGATGAGACGACAGTTACAGAGAACTAACTTTTACCAGGGACACTTATGCTTTCGTGATCGCGTGCTTTCAAACACATTCTGCCGATGTGATATCCTTTTGCCTTTAATGGACTGTTGGTAAGCTGGCTGGGACTTTGGAGATGACTTTTACGCAGCGTCTTTCTTTCCTCACTCTCTCCTCCTCCTCCTCCCCAAAGGGTGAGTTGTTAATGTAAGCCTACTTATTGTTTTGGACTCATCATCTGACTTGACGTTGTGTTTTCAAGTGTTTCGTTTCATAATACCTATTTTATTTGTATTGAAGAATAAGATATATTTTATTTTTTAACAAGATCTGTAAGCAGATGGGTGTTACTCGTTTTAATTTAGGTTACCGCAAGGAGAGGGGATTTAGGGCTGCTAAAGCTATAAGCATAATTCACTGTCTTTTTTCTTTGAATATAATGGACATTGTTCTTGTTATTATTGTATTCCTTTTCTTTGCTCTTATTGAGCGTTGTGCTGCTTATCATATAGGTCTAGAGGGTTTTATCTCTCTCTGTTAAGCTTTGTCTAACGTGTTCTGTGTCGCGGTGCGGAGCCTGCTCTCTCTCTCGTCTTCCCTCTATGTCTCTCTATCTATCTCGGCTTTCCCCCTCTCTCTCTCTCTCTCTCTCTCTCTCTCTCTCTCTCTCTCTATGGCTCTCTCTCTCGCTGTGTGTGTGTGTGTGTGTGTCTCTCTCTCTCTCTCTCTCTCCCTTTCTGTTAGGTAATGGCGGCTATGTTGGTTGTTAGTTTATGGTTCGTTTATGCCTCCTAAAACGCTACTTTCTCGGGTAGGAGGGCGAGACTGGGCTTTGGCCTTTGTATTGAGTAATGTAGCCTACTGTTTAAGGTGAAACAGATATAAATAATATGGTCTAAATTGTGAAGGCTCCGCGGTTCCAGAGACCACTCGCTCTCCCGCCCTTTCTCTATGTCTCTCTACCTATCTCTGCTTCTCCTCTCTCTCTCTCTCTCTCCCTGGCTCATTGACTCGTTCTTTTTTTCCTTTTTTTTCTAATCTCAATAGCTGGCGGATGTACGATCTCGTGGCGCGTTGGCTCTACGTGCTTGTGGATCCGTTGTCTGGGGGGGGGGGGGGGGTAGTTATTTACCTACTTTACTTGTTGTCTTCTAAAATGTTAATTTCTTGATGGGGGGAGAGGGGAGCTCTGTATTGGGATATTTATTTTGTAGTCGTGATTTGGTAGGTTCACTGTTTGAAGTATGGTAGTTTACTGTTTAAGACGGAAACAGACTTAACTAATATGATTGACATTTATCTAAGTTTGCACTGGCCTTTTGGGCATGTACAGGGAGCTGTATATGGCGCAGTATGCATTATGTGTGCTGTGTTGTATATGGTTTCCTGATCATACATAACTGTGTTTTATGTAAATACTTATGTATACAGACTTTTCTTTTCTTTCTTTTTTTTTCCTTCTAATTAGTAATTGTGGTTTGTATGCATGGATGCATGGGGGGGGGCTGTATGTGGCGCAGTATGCATTAACACTGTGTGTGCTTTGCTGCATATGGCCCCCCGGATGTGCTTTTAATTTCTATTTCTAACTACATATGTAAGTGCATATATTTTTTATATCATATACACTGATTTCCTTTTTTATTTATTTTTATTATTAATATTATATTAGTGCCTTGTCGTGGTGACAGCCTTATTTCCACTTATCTGTCACAAGTGTTTGGTTATTTGCATTAACGTGGCTTATAGGGCTTTATCACATTCTAAGTGGGCCTAATGCTGGACTGATTATTATTATTACAGTTGTTATAGTCCCCTCATTTTTTTTCCCTTTATTCTTTTCTTTTTTCTCTCCCCCTTCTTTACTAGAAATGTTAACATACCATTCTCATTTATTTAAGTGATATGAAGTGGGGAGATTGATCATAATTTGAGCGGATGGAATGTTTGAGAGCTATTCAGCCACAAGAAGGCACTTTTTTGTTGTTGTTGTTTTTACTTTGGTGATCTGTTATATATTTACATAACCACCAGAGGGCAATGTATGGTTACTTTTGGGCAGTTACTTGTTTGCACTCTCTGACAGAGTGAAATGAAGGTTGACTAATAGGTTGATGGGGTGGGGAACTGTTTTTGTGCACTCTGATGCTAATGGGGTTTTCCCCCTCAAGCTTCAATGTTATGTGTTTTTTTATGTTCGTTTGATGTTGCTTTTTCCTTTCTGTTCCTTTTGGGGTTGTTTTGTTTTTCTGTTGGGAAGGTTTGTTGTGAGGGACCAACTAGGAAATTCTAAAATGTTCTACTGTGCTTGCTGTGCGTATGGCTTGAACCACAATTATGACAGAATATAAATTTCTAAGTTTCAATGTAAGGGGAGCGAATATACCGCATAAGCGAACCAGCATTTTGGGGGTTTTGCGATCTAAATCAATTGACTTTGCATTTATACAGGAGTCTCATCTTTTAAAAGAGCATTCCAACCGATTGGCTAATAAACATTATCGTGTTTTAGCCTTTTCAGCTGCTTCTTCCAAAACCAAGGGAGTAGCCATATTGGCTAGACGTAACCTTAGGTTGGATTTTTTGGGTGATTGGTCTGACAGTGACGGGAGGATAGCTGTTGCTAAAATCCGCTTGGAGGGTAAAATGCTAGCACTAGTCTCTGTGTATGCTCCAAATGTTTTAGACAAAGAGTTTTACAAATTACTAACTAAAACCTTATTGGAACTGACGGATTTCAAAATCATTGTTGGTGCTGACTTCAATGCAACATGGCAACATAACCTAGATAGATCCACTGGGGTAGAAAGCAGAGAACAAGCACTAGCGTCTGCAGAACTACGTGCTTGGGCAAACTCAACTGGCTTACTCGACATCTGGCGTTTAATGAACCCAACGGTTAGAGATTTTTCTTTTCTGTCGGGTAGGCATGCTTCATTCTCTAGGATCGATTACGTTTTTGCCCCTGTTAGCTTGTTTCATAAAATTGCCAAGGTAGAGTTGCTCCCAATGTCACTCTCGGATCACAAGGCGGTGCTGTGTGTTGCTTCACTGAAACAGGTTATAGATAGAGCTCCTAGATGGCGGTTTAACACCACACTGCTGCGCGATGCGGCATTTGTAGCTCAGTTTCAAACTGGTTTGCGTGAATTTATAAATATCAATACAGGCTCAGTTGAGGATCCCAGAATTCTTTGGGATGCAATTAAAGGCTTTATCAGGAGTAATACAACCCTCTATGCGTCCACTCAGAGAAAATTAAGGTCAGCCAAACTGGTGGAATTGGAATCTCGGTTTTCTACTTTGGATAATTCTCTCCAAAATAACTTTGATGTTAGTACAGCAACCCAGAGGGAGCTAGTTAAGAAAGAAATTAACTCCATTCTCAAGCGCCGCTCAGAATTTCAAATGAAACGCACAAGGCAAAACTACTATTTTAATAGTGCAAGACCCAGTCACTTACTGGCTTTACGTCTTAGATCCAATGAGCATTTTGCTGATATTGTTAGTGTCAAATCAACAACGGGAGCCATGGTTACAGAACCCAAAGAGGTCAATGCCACGTTTCGTGCTTTTTATGATGAGCTCTACACCTCCGAGGTCATTCACGATGATGCAGTATGCAATAATTTTTTATCCAACATACAGTTACCAACCCTTAGCGAGGCGGATGCGGAAGCCTTAGATAGACCGCTCCATCTGGCGGAATTACAGGAAGCTGTGCTCGCAATGCGTAGGGGCAAGTCGCCTGGTTTGGATGGGATACCCCCTGAACTTTATGCCATCTTTTGGGAAGATCTAGGTCAGCTGATGCTAGACATGTTTCGATATGCAATTGAAAGTGGCTCTTTCTCCAGGGATGTGAATGTAGCTATTATATCATTATTGTTGAAGAAGAACAAGGATCCCACAGATTGCGCAAGCTATAGACCGCTTTCACTTTTGAATTCTGATCTAAAAGTTTTTGCTAAGGTGCTTGCGCGTCGCTTGCAGGGTTTTATGACCACCTTAGTACACTGTGATCAGACAGGTTTCATAGGAACTAGACTAGCCTCTGATAATGCTAGACGACTATTGCATATCATCGATAGGGCTAAGGAGCTGAGGACCCCCGCCGCAGTGTTGTCGCTCGATGCGATGAAAGCATTTGATCGTCTGGAATGGTCTTACCTGTGGGCTGTACTAGATAAAATGGGATTTGGTGCTTCATTCATACATTTTGTTAAAGTACTTTATTCTAATCCGTCAGCGATGGTCCTAACCGGTAAGATCTGTTCGCCGCTATTCACGATTGGCAGATCTTCGAGGCAGGGTTGTCCCCTTAGTCCTCTCCTTTTCGCACTTTCACTCGAACCCTTGGCTCAGACAGTGCGTCAGTCTGCAGATATTACTCCTATTTCGATTAACAACACACAGCATCGCATTTCCCTATATGCTGACGATATTCTACTGTTCATTGAGAATGCACCACAGTCAATTACTCACGTCCTTCAAATCTTTGATCAGTTCAGTTCCATTTCCGGCTACAAAATTAATTGGACGAAGTCAGCCCTTCTACCTCTAAATGATCAGATGAGATCTGCTATCCTGCCGCCCATAATCCCAGTAGTAAGCCAATTCAAATATCTTGGCATAGATATTTTCCCCTCTCTTCAGGCTATTGTTAAGAACAACTATGGTGACACTCTAAATAAGATTTGTCTTGATTTAGATAGATGGTCATCTTTGCCCAACTCTCTCCAAGCTCGAGTTTCAATCATAAAGATGAATGTTCTTCCTAGGGTTAACTTTGTAAGCTCTATGCTCCCTTTGCCACCACCGCCGCAATACTGGAATAAGCTTCACTCCTCGATATCTAAGTTTGTGTGGAAAGGGAAACGCCCTCGTCTTAAACTTTCTCTATTACAACGTGCTAGAGATGATGGCGGCCTTTCATTGCCCAACTTTAAATTTTATTATTGGGCCTTCACGCTCCGCCCCCTTTTAAATTGGTTTAACCCAGCAAGTAAGGTTTCTTGGAGAGAGCTTGAGGAGAGTTTAGTGCAGCCTGTTGAATTGAGAGATCTTATCTATTCAAACATAACTACACATCAATGCAAAGTTCGCTTTGGACCTATCATTTCTCATTTAGTGGCAGTATGGAGAGCAGCTGAAAAGATGTGTAAGATTGATTGTAAATGGAACTTATTTTCCCCAGTGTTCAATAATCAAAGACTTTTAATCGAGGATCGCCCCATTCGCTTTCCAAGGTGGAGGGCTAAGGGGATTCGTACATTAGGGGACTTATTTGATAGAAATGGTTTACGACCTTTTCGAGATTTGTGTGACATCTTCAATCTGCCTGGAAATACCCTTTTTTTCTACTTCCAACTAAGAACGTCCATGAGGACCTATGGGGTCCCATGGCAAGCTCCCCTTAGATTGCACCCCTTCCATGAGTTTATCTGTGATGGTAACAGAACAAGAGGTTTGGTTTCCACCCTCTATGGTTTTTTATTAGACTGTAGTTATGGGCCCCTATCTGTTGATACTGTTTGGAGGAATGATGTACCAAATTTGGACCCTGACTTTTGTTGGGACACAGTATGGTCTAACATTAGGCTATCTTCTAGAAATCCAGACCATCAACAAATTCATTTAAATTTTGTTCATCGGACTTATTTAACTCCCCGCAGACTATGTGCTATGAGGATTTTGAATAATCCCAACTGCACTCTCTGCGCCTCAAATAGTATTGGTACCTTCCTTCACATGGTTTGGGAATGCCCAAATGTGTCGTCATTCTGGAATATGGTTGCCTCAAAACTTTCAACTATTTTTAGTATTAATATCATATCTTCTCCTTCTTTATTTTTATTAAATGACGTCTCACAGTTGCAACTAAACAATATACGCAAGCGCATCTTCTTTGCTGGATTAACGGCGGCGAAGAAGATGGTAGCTACGCGGTGGAAACCTCCTCATACGTTAACGTTTCGCCAGTGGGCCTTAACCTTTCTAGATATAGTATATTTAGAGCAGTCGATAGCAAGGTTACACGGAGCAAAAGAAGAAAACATTAATATGTGGTCGGACATTGCAGATAAGCTTAAGGCTATGATTCAAGAAATCACTATATAGTGGTAACAGCCTAGCACAGGCATGCACTATTGTACATTCCGTGTTGGTCCGGGGAAAGGGGGTGGGTGGGTTTTCTTTTCCTTTTCTTGTTTTGCTATTGTTTGTGTTGTTTGTCTGTTAATTGCATTTTTCTTTTGATTAATGTTTTACTTTTTCTTGTTCTATTCATATGTATGTCTCTAATTTCATGTTATGGAAAATAAAAATAATTGATAACAAAAAAAGTGTTTGCTGGGTGTGTCCCCCAGCGCAACACGGCCGGTCGCCTTGGAAAACAAGGAAGTGTTGGTCAAATATAATCCATTTTCTGTTACTGCATTGTCTATTTCTCGCTTCAAATACTTTTAAAAACATTCTTGAGCAACGCTTAGTTGTAAATTACGCTGTGTGTACCGTTTGTATTCATGGCTCGCATGTTGGATACGGCACAAAATTCACGCAGTGCAGCCTGAGAGCAGCAGGTGCTTTGAGCCGTTGATTAGCCATCGGTCCGTTATAGAGCGGGCGGTCTTTATACAGATATAATTCACAGCTGATTTCAGCGATTGACCAATCAGAATCAAGCATTCAACCAAGCTGTGTAATATTATATTATATTATATTTACTCCATATGGTATAGTTTTCAACAAAGACACAACACATTGTGCTTGTAGCTCGGCATACAATGAACTATGGTTATCTTATCTCTGAAGGCTGTGTGAAGGAGGGTTTCTCAAATGCTGGGGCGTGACTTCCTGCATGGGCTTGTTTGTGAAGGAACTGCAAGGAGGGAGTTTTTAAAAACCTGCTGACCATTGTTTGCACACAGCATCTTTAATATTAATGCTACAATGGCATGCAGTACACTAAGTGAAAAAAGGACACTCTCAGCTTTATATATAAGGCATCCCATATTATCTGACAGTAAACTGAAAACCAATGACTTTTTCACTTCTTGGTGAAAGGCTGACTTCGCTGGAAAAGTTTGACATCCATAAGGTAGGTCAAAAGTGTTTAAAAGCAGAATATCAAAATAACAGGTTGAAAGAATCATTTCTCACTTATGTTTTACTGCCTAGCGTTACTCCTTTTAAAAAGTAAATTCATTTTGAAAAAGTAATATTATAATATCAAGTGAAACAATATGGTATTTAATATTTGGTAAACAAATCAGTGATGTCACAAGCAGCAAACACAGTAAGTTCAAGAAATAAATATAGCTGTCCTTATGAAACGCTGCTGGGAGGATATGTTCCCTTCATGATCAAAATCAAGTCAGGCCAATTTTGTTTATATAAATGTGCATCCTCCAGTCATCCACATGATAGAGCATTTATGACCCCTTAGGGCCTACCCCACCTCCACAACTCATGCATACTGTACACCCACACTGGATATGAGGGAGAGCGAGTGCATTTTACGGCAGCAGCCATGGCAACTGCCGGAAATCAATTTGTGACACCTCTGCGGCAGACATTGTCCGACAATACCTAACCCTAACCTTAATCCTAACCTCAGTAAAACTAAGCCTAAGCCTAAACCTAACCTTAACCCTAACCTCGGTAACACTATGCCTGAACCTAACCCTAACCCTAACCTTCTAAAGCATGCTTAAAATGACACCACTGTGTCATCTTAGGTCATCAGGCAGTTTGTTTAAAAGAGTAGGAACACAGTGAATAAAATTCACCATCACATTTAGATTATATGATTCGACGATGATGTGATTTAGTTAATAGTCAGTGAGCAGGTCAGCAACTGGGCCCTTAACTCATACCCTGCCAAAAAAGAAGTTTCTATGATAAAAACGTCTTTAAAACGTCTTTTTCACTATGGACCTCCCTGCCAGACGTCTTCTGAACGTCTTTTAAAAAAAAAATAATAATAAAAAAAATAAAATAAAAATTAAAAAAAAAATTTGAAAAAAAAAATGTTGGACCTCCAACAGTGTACTAGGCATGATCGCGATCGCGAAATTGCATGTTTAACTCCCATACCAACCCCATCTTTCAAACATGGCAGCCATGTTTGTTTACATTTGAAGAAAACATAAGGGCTCCTTTCTCCTGAATGCCTGAACGGATTTCCAAGCGGATTTTTTTGTTTGAAAGCTGTGAAAAGCATGCACATGCATAGTGCATGATCTGTGCACGAATGTGTGCACCAGCGTGCACACTATTTTTTTAACCCTTTGTTGGCGAACCGGCAATATAAGAAGTCATCCCACTTTAAATATGGCACCGACTGAGTTTTAAGGACAGTTCAACATATATGTGAGGGGTAAAAAAAAAAGTTTGAAGTGAGCGGTGGATGTTCATTTCGTTAAGCCCTCTGTGTGTGTGTGTGTGTGTGTGTGTGTGTGTGTGTGTGTGTGTGTGTGTGTGTGTGTGTGTGACTCAACAGCACCACTTGGTCACATAGGCCTGCCACTGGTCACCCAGCGGTAGTGCAGCTCATGCTACAAAGTTAAAACATACTAACATAGATAGTAACATAAACACACAGTCACACATAGGAGACGGTGTGACCACCGCTCAAAAGTGGGAAGGTCAGGCTTTCAGTATCTGGTGAATCAGTGGCACGACTGGACTTGGGGAGGGGGTCAAGGAAAAACACATTTCAATCAGAGAGGGGGGGGGATGTGTCATAGCTTAAACATTTACCTCTCATTCTATACAGTCCCTTGATTGTTTACTGCAGGGGTCTTCAACAGGGGGACCAGGACCCCTAGGGGGTCCCCAGAGTTACTACAGGGGGTCCTCCAAATCTATACTTTTTGTCTCCTTTTTTATATGAACCACTTGAACGCTAACGTCCATATTCTGAGAACTTTAGCCAAAAATAGCAGATATACAAGCTCACAACGCCTCGCAAGGCGTTGTGAGCCTATTTTCGGCAAAGAGCTTTGGTGTAGAGGGGAAAAAGAGCAGACTAAGTACAGAGTGAAAGGTCAGGTTTATTAAGCATTGACGGTTCAAGTGGTTAAATATCTGAAAACACAAATTGACATGAATGCAAAATACACTGATGATTGTGCTGTCAAACAATGAAACCACATGGAATCTATGAACATGTTGTGGGGGTCCCTGCTTCATCTCTCTCTCTCTCAACTAAGGGGTCCTTGGCCTGAAAACGTTGAAGACCCCTGGTTTACTGTATTAGGAGCCAATCAAGTAATTTAAGTAGTAATTTGTTGTCCAGTGACAAGGTTATGAAGTCGATAAATGTAACTTTGTGGTTACAATGTTTTATTGTGGGTACCACAATAATGTCATAGAAGGCAGCTGCAGTGTGCAAACTCTTTTTCTGACAGTAAAGAGGTTATAATCATTATAATCTTGGCTGCACATGCAGTCCAGCTTTTGAGTCAGAATGAGAAAACACATTTTGAAATTGATCTGCATCCATAATAGGGATGGGACGATATGAAAATGTCATATCACGATTATTGTGACAAAAGAAATTTACGATATTATCGCGATAACCAAAATCCATTATCCTGGGGTGGAATATTTGCCCAAAAAATAGCAGATCTACAAGCTCACAAACGCGTCGCAACGCAATTATAGATCGGCTATTTTTTGGCAAAGACATTTGATAGAGAGTGAAAAAAGACTGTATCAAGTAAACATAAGTTCCTTTTATCAATTATAGAGGGTTTAAGTGGTACCGGATATGCAGATCGGCAAAAAAAGGGAAATTGATCCCAGTGCATGACGGAGGACGATATCACGATAAATGAAATCTCCACGATACGATTATTGTGAGTGTTTTTTATCACGATAAACGATAATATCACGTATCGTCCCATCCCTAATACATAATAACTCCAGCTTTCTGGCCTAGCTGCTCTCACAGTTTCAGACACAGTGATATCAAATGGATCTCCTCTGTCTGACTCAGTCTGAGCAGCTTGTACAACACAGATTTCACAGATTTTCAACTCCTGCTGCCTCCCCTGCATGCTTTGTTGAATGAGATGTGAGGGGATATAGTCAACCCCAAAGTTGGAGAATTAGGCTTCTGACTCTGAGTTAAGGTTCTTCTTGCAATGGCTGGAAAACTAAAGGTAAAACACACTTTCCTCCCTCAACAACTACAACCAAAAGCGAGAGCTTTTCTGCACAGGGGCCAACAGTACAAGACTGCGGTTGTACTGCCCAGGTGTGGAGGAGGTACAACTGTGTAACACTGAAGCAGGGCAGCATTGAAAAGGAGCGTGATTACTCAGCAAAATCCCTTCCCAGGACAAAAAAAAAGAAGAGAAAACATGCTGCATTGCTGCATTAGCATCAACAAAACTTTTGACAAATATCACTTGCCTCAAGTGTCCTAAAAGTACAAAGTAAGCTAGAATTACTACAGAGGAAAGAACCCACAATTGAGTAATCACACCCAACCCTTCAGAGGGCCATACGAAAAGCCACCTGTCCCCATATAATGGCAATACCTCCTACAACTCACTGCTCTCTTGATGACACTGCCTAATGAAGTGTACAGTCTTGTCTTGTCTTGTCACCGGCCCAGTAGAGACGAGGATACAGACATGTGTGTTGATAGGTGTCATACAAACATAGCTGGAAGACACAGAGGCTCAATTGCCGTGTCGGGAGATGTCAGGTAACCAGGGGCGTCACAAGGGGTAGGAAAGTGGGACTGAGTTACTGGGGCCCAAGGTTGGAGGGGCCCTAATAACTTTATCTATTGAAAAATAGCAGATATACAAGCTCACAGCGCGGCACCGAGTGCCGCGCTGCGAGCTTGTAGATCTGCTATTTTTGAAAAGTTGTGAAAATGTGTGAAAATCTTTGAATATATGTATTTTTTAAGCAAACATTTCTAACTCAAATTTTGCTTCTGGGGGTCCCTGGAACTAAATATTTTGAGATCAGGGTCCGTGGCCAAATACATATCATCTTGGGGGTCCTTGACATAGGTTTCTTGCACACATTTTCACGATTTTTCAAAAATAGTAGATCTACAAGCTTGCAGCGCGGCACTCGGTGCCGCGCTGTGAGCTTGTATATCTGCTATTTTTCAATAGTTAACATTCATGGGGGGCCCGCAGTGAATCCTTGTACCCAGGGCCCAGAATTTGGTGTGACGCCCCTGCAGGTAACCAGCTGAATGCCTCTGGATAGTTTGTTTACATTAAGGAAAAGACAAACACTTAGTTTGATATATCATTCATGACAACATCAGAATGCCTGCTCTTCAGGGTCCATTTGGTTCCATGTGTACTGTACACTGTCAAAGTTACAGACTTGTAAGGGTCAATTTAGACTCCCATAAAGGAACCTAGAGAGTCCCTGGAATCCACTTTGAGAACCACTGCTCTAGACCAGAGGAACAATGACAATGTAAGACAACCAGCATGCCTGTGACATGATCACTTTGGACAGGTAGCTACAGCTATTTTTGTCTTATCACATTTTTTGTCAACCAACAGACACTTGTCTCAAACGAAACAAGATTTAATTAGGTCAACAAGCCTTCACCAAAGCCTTCATGCACCACAATAACATCCACCTCTTACATCATCAAGTCAAACACAGCCAATGCTACGGCTCTTGGACAAACATACAAGCCAAGTTGTCCTTTTTTTTTTTTGTATAACAGCTTCCATAGTAACACTTGAGAGGTTGGCTTGAATCCATTAACACATGGGTGACTAACAGGTCATTTTGGCCGATTTTGAGATTGCAAAGTGCAATAACTCTCCCCGTGAAGGTCTCAGAAATTTCCCCTTCCATGACTTTTCCTAAATACTCAAGATATATGTTCTCGTTTTTTTTCGCCTTCTGAAACATTTCCTAAGTATGAAATAATATACATTTATACCACTCTGACTGCAATTATAGGTCAAATTGACAGGTAAATTCTTTAAATTTTTTGCCCAGGAGAGCAACACCTCCTCCCCCTGCTGCCAGCGGGGGTTCTATTGTCAATAGAACAACAGACACTAGAACCCCCACTGGCAGCAGGGGAGGAGGGTATTGCTCTCCTGGGCAAAAAGGGAGAGAATTTACCTGTCAATTTGACCTATAAATGCAGTCAGAGTGGTAGTTTTTTATTTTCAGTCACCCGAGTGTTAAGACTGCAGTAATGTCTTCCTTTCTGACTTGTGTTTGTGCATGAAAGAAGTCCCTGGGAGTAAAGGGATGAGGACAACATTGATATTATGTACATGGATCAATATGCAAACTCAACAACACTATTAAAGCATTTATACCAGTAGTGAAACATGTTCTCCGGTTTCTTTCATGTTTATTTAACCTTATCCACACATATTTAAACCTTTAATATGCTTCTCTCAATCATGGCATACTGAAATGTATTTATTTTACTTCAAGAGAAAGTGAGACAGATGACACTGCCTGTTGTGATGTATTTTCAAAGAACTGTAAAATCAGTATGCCAAGGAGTCAACAGGGTTTCTTTATGATGTTTGTTGCGCAGCTTTTGAATGTTGCATATCTATTTAGTGACAGGCCATTTCTAGATGGTGGGGGCAAAAGTGTGTGTGTGTGTGTGTGTGTGTGTGTGCGTGCGTGCGTGCGTGCGTGCGTGCGTGAGAGTGAGTGAGTGAGTGAGAGAGTGAGAGACCGAGAGAGACACACAGAGACAGAGTATGAGGGAAAGAAAGATGAAGTATGCTGCGCTCTCATCAACTCGGTTTCCAAAAATCAACTAAAGAGGGACAGCATGAGAGAAGAAGAAGTGAGAGAAAATTGGTAGTCTTACCTGGGAACATAAGCACAGCGAACACCCACGACAGGATGAAGAAACACACTGAATTATACATTCTTACAAACAGAATACTGATGTACTCAGTCTTTCACTCTCTTTGTATCTTAACCCCCAACAGAACGCTTCAGAAACCTGCCCAGAAATAAGTGTCTTGGCTTCTCCCCTGCGTCTCACAAAATGTCAGTTGCGTTTCATTCCCACTTTCAGGATTACTGAAGATGCTTTAAATCCAATGCAAGTTGTGGCTGCACACACAAGCTGGCTTCTCGTGCAGAATTCTATCTCCCTCTCTTGCTCATACTCAGTCACAGGGACCAACGCTCTGCCAGACAGGGGAGGAGGCAAGTGCCAGCCCGCCTCCACTTCTTTCTTATTTGCTGAGCTGTCTGCCTGTCAGTCATAAACAGTCCTAGCTCTGTTTTCTTTTTTTTTTTTGTCTTACCCTGCTTTTTCTTTCTTTGGCTCTGTGACAGAACCGGAGCAGAATTAAAACAGTGACGAAGAATTGATATTCAGCAAAGGTGAAACAAGTCGTCATTCAATTAGAGCTGAAGGTGTTCTGTAGGACAGTTCTCTAAAAATCACCCCTTGGTGAGAATTTTGGTGTTGTACCACAATTCCTCAGTGTGCATTAATGAGGGGTCTTAATGTTTTTTGCTTCTCATGGCACATGGTGTTTTGACAGCTCTGGTATATTAATGTTGCAGTTGCAGACACACGAATAAGCCTGAGCAGAGCGCTAAGAAGGTGACATGCACCTTCCATGTGCCATGATAACATCTGGCAAAATAATCTGTCTTTTGGAAAGAGGACAGAGAGAGGGTGAGGTTGTTGGATTTCTTAAAAGATGGGGTAAACAATGGCACCACCCCTTTAAGTATGCTGCCCTGCTCTGCACATTTGACATAAAAGTAGCTGCCTAATAATAGGGCTACTTGATTATGACTGTCAATTATTAGTGTGGTTTGCGGGGCAACCACACTAATAATTTACTTTATTAGTGAATTTATTAGTGAATTAATTTTCACTGACTTGAATGGGGAAAATTAATTAATTTGTGCAAAATTTGCGTCACGGCAACCACACTTGCAATTTCCAAATGCATCTTTCTTTTGGTGGTGGTGTTGGGGTGGGGGGGATTTTTTAAAATAAAAATGACCTTCCTCATTCTGCCTCTGTGAGCCTGAAAAATAAAAGGTTGACAGAAAACCACAGTATGGTGCTCAGTATGTGGAGTCTCTGTCATTTCTGACCACCCTGCTGCAATCTAGTCTGACTACAGCATTATATCATAGTATAATTGGCCCCATCTCTAACGCTGTGGTGTGACAAGCTAACAATAGATCTGCTTATTAATATGTGCCATAATGTCATGCAATCAAAGGAATCTTACTTATTAATCAAAATCATTATGTTACCGTTTTATGTCACCACTAAATGAGACAGCTGTCACCACCCTGTGGCCTCGGGCGAGTAATTGGCAGGACATTCATTTGACCTCAAAACTGCAATCAAATGCCGACCACAGATACAAAGGGAGCAAGCCGTTTTATTCTCAGTCACAACACCAAATCTTGTGTGAGACTTTACAAAATGAGAATGGTAATTTAATTTGAAAAAGGCTGCCCTCTGGGGAATTTTGAATGTGCTGCATTCAAGAGAAGTAATGACATTTGGCTATTTGTTTGGCTATAGGAATAACTGCCGAGCCTTTGTTTCTAGGACATATTAATGTAGTCTTTGTGCATGCACAAAGTGACATTCTAGGATAACAGTCATAAGTGAATGACTATTTCAAAATGCTTTTTTGTGGCATGCCCTAGAGCAGTGGTTCTCAAACTTTTAAATTTGAAGGTGTCCCCTTAACTTTGACAGTGTACAAATGGAACCAAATGGACCCGAACGGGTCCATTTGGTTCCATTTGTACACTGTCAAAGTTACAGACGTGTAAAGGTCAATTTAGAGCCCCATAAAGGAACCTAAAGAGTCCCTGAAATCCACTCCGAGAAACACTGCCCTAGAGCTTGTTCAAGTAAACAAGACTGGGTCAAAACTCAGTATATGGCTGGTACTTGAAACAGCAATGGGTGAAATTGTATTCAGTTCAGGGTTAGCCAGGTGTATCTCTGTTTCTGTATATCTCCTGCATTTCATACTGCTGTACTGTCAAGACAACTACATTTCCCTCGTGAGATCAATAAAGTTATCTCTCTCTCTCTCTCTCTCTCTCTCTCTCTCTCTCTCTCTCTCTCTCTCTCTCTCTCTCTCTCTCTGACAATGAACACAGTTAACCCTACAGAGATGGAATAGTCACATCATCCTCACCCTCCCACCTGTTTGTGTGTGTGTGTGTGTGTGTGTGTGTGTGTGTGTGTGTGTGTGTGTGTGTGTGTGTGGGGGGGGGGGGGTGGGGGGGGGGGGGGGGGGGGTGGGGGGGGGGGGGGGTCAACAGCTGGAGGCAGGGACTGAGGTGCCAACACAGATCTCACTGGTGGTGGGTAGGACTAACCTAGCTGGAGCTAGACTTCATCCCCACACATGTTAAAACCTATGGTTAAAACATGGTTAGCTGCATTGGTATATAGGCTGGCCCCAGGCTAGGGTAGGACACTGTATTGAGATCTGTTGAATGAATACAAAACTATTTTAAGCCCTAAATGTTATTAGAATGTGTTTCTGACACATGCAGGGGCATCATTTGTGTCATCAGGGATGGCAACTGCCAACTGCCACCCCCTAGTGTTCACATTGCTTTGGTGGCACGTTGAGACCTTATAGATCCATTATTTTTGCTATTTTAGAAATGAGGCTATGGTAACTCGTTTTTTGCTAACCCCCAAGTCTTTCTGAAATGATGCCTCTGGACACATGGCATGGGTGTAAAGGCAAAAGTACCAGCAACTAAAAACATAGGGGTGATCACACGCCTGATGAATCACTCCGGTAGCGTGAATTCACATTATCATGTGTCTTCTGCTGACCGGTCCGACTCCCAGCAATGGGTGGGCGTTTTGCAGGAATCAAAAAGTGGAAGTGGACTCGCAGACACGCTCTTCCACTTTTTGGTTGCTTCGAAAATGCCTTGGCAAAGAGTTTCTGTGGAGTGCGGCCGCCATCAAATATTAATGGGGGAAAGAATATTCAAGCAGAGCAGACGTGAAGCTCTTGCCATTTGCTGTGCTATTGGATGAATATTTGAATAATGGATTGGTCTTGGTCTGGATACGCTCATCTTAATTAAGTATTGCTCAACAATTTGTCTGCATTCTGATTTCTGTAGAAATGTTTACCCTTACATGTCTTTATTATATGTACTACTAAACAACTTATTGTTTTGATTTAGATTTGTCTTACACCCATGTATTATCATACACTTTTTATGATAGAGAATTTGGAAAGAGTGTGGTCGCCTACTACAGCTGCTCCCTACCATGCTGATCATAACTAGAAAGATGCAATTGGAAATTGCAAGTGTGTTTGCCATGACGCGAGTCACACTTGCAAATTAATTCCATGTTATACCATTTAAATTTTCCTCATTCAAGTCAATGGGGAAAATTAATTCACTAATAACGTAATGGCCATATTATGGAGATGTCTGTGTCAATCCTTGTCCCTTTTAAGCCCATATGGAGATCCCTGATGTCATCAATGTTAAGCCCATATCTTGGAATGTCCATATATGGACATACTGTGTCAGTCTCATGTGGTCTATGATGTCAGTCATCTCCATATTTGGGAAAAGTTTATTTTTAATTAAAGTCAAAGGAGAAAATGTATTCACGAATACATTTATTGCGACCAAAGGTCGCAGTTTAGTATGTGAATGGGCACATGCTGACTCTGTCTGTCTGTCTGTCTGTCTGTCTGTCTGTCTTAGCAAAATGCACATATGGTCCAAGTGCGTGCCACCAAAACTGTGGGTAGCGCAGCAAAATAATACGGAAAGAAATAAAGTCAGTACTATAGTCTGGTTGCCCTGCAGGCAGGGGCAACCACACTAAGTTGCCCCTGGAAGTGCCTGAGGCACTTCCACCCAATTATCTGTAGGGAAAACAGTTCCTGCTCCATACCGACTACACATGGGTCACACATTTTAAGGAGCCCAAAGGACAGCTGGCCCAGTTGCTCCAGGTACTCCCAAGGATAGAACTTCAAGGTACATCACAGAGCGGGCCAGCTACATAGACACGCTGATGACCTTTCCTGGTGACTCTGAGGAGGTTGAGTGCCATTACTGTCAGCACTTGGGAGTAACAGAGCCATTTTCCAGGGCGATGACAGAGAGGAGTGACACCGCCGCAGCACTCACAACCACTGACCCACACTGCATATGCAGAGAGTGGGACAGGGATGTGGTCATAAACCGGAGCCAGAGCTGGGTCGAAGCTGGCCAACCACCCAAACGGTCCACAGTAACAGTGCTGAATTTGGCCTGAACAGCGGCTCCTGGTGCCCCCGCAGCCTCCAAGGTGCAACAAGGTGCTCCAACTGGTCCATGGCACGGTGGGATAGGCCACTTTCGGGAATCTATTTAAGTCTTAGAGAACCTTTATAACATTGTAATGACTTCCAGCCTGGTTCTACTGGCAAAAACTGCCAGCAAGATGTGCAGTAGTGCATGCACCGGTGTGACCTTTGTACTTCCCATAAAGGTCTCCCAATGCTCACACGCTCTCCTCGGACAGCAGCAGCTGGGGGCTCCCATGGAACATGTGGGGGTCAATATTCTGGGCCTGTTTCCCCCTAACAAACCACGGAAACCACTACATTCTGGTCCGGGCCACTACTGGTTCTGGACTCTTTCTGGAACCAGTTCCCATGGCAGAGAAGCTGCTTGTCGAGATGTTCTGTCAGTTTGGTGAGACCGTGGAGCTCCACAGGGTCCAGGGCTGCAACTGTGAGGCCTAGTTGTTCTACGAGGTCCGACAGTGGTTCAGAGTGAAAAAAGACTATTGGGGCCGGCCGCTGGGCTTGTGGTCCAGGTGCATACCACATTATAGGCTCTAAAGCAGAGATCCTTGTTTCCTGTAATAAACAGGAAACACTGTAATACCTTCAATAAAAGGCAGAAAAGCCCAATAATATATCTTAGGAAAAAAAGAAAGAAAAAAAGGCTAGGTTCACTCTAGTGAACCCGGAGTGACAGACTGTCAGAGCAGTTCAAGTGCTCCTTGGCCACCCATGTTTGCCATTCTCAAAGGACTGGGACATCTGGTCCAGTAGTCATAGTGGATTGCAGTTCAGGAGTCAATGTGCTGCACCCCAGCAGCTATCATATCTGGAATAGAGCTATGGACCCTAGTGGATCTTGTGTTTTGGGCCACTGCCCTGAACAAGTGTAAAGGGGGGGCTGGGCAGGAGTTGTTCAGCTGAAAGAGAGACTGTGAGTTACAGATGAACTGACCCAGAAAGTGCACAGGAGAAGACTTTGTCCTTGGGGTTCAATCCCTAAGGGGGGTCACACCCAAACTGCAGAGCAAATGAAAAATACCAAGCTGAACACCGGATGTCCCTTGCCCTGGAACACTGAAGCCCCAAGGCTGGGAAAGAGGACTTTGTGTTGGGTGCGTGGGGCTGTGTAGCATCCACAGGTGTACATTGGACAAGAGAAGGACTTCACTCTTTGCCGTGTGGATGAGTTAGGGGGATTTATGTTTCATTTGTTATTAATGTTATTGTGACCGTAGGTCGCAAGTTCACTATGAAAACCGGCACATCTTGTCCACGTATCCGTGTATCTCTGAAGGTCACGCCTGACAATGTGGTTCCCCTGACACATCACTGAGACATCACAGGTGATATCACCTATGTAAAAGTCCATATACTGTATGGGTATTCCCCAGAATCCCTTTTATGCCCATATTATATGAAGATCCCTGATGTCATCCATATATATATCACTGGCCAGATGGCCAAGACATGGCTCATATCTGTGTGGCTGGTTCAGTTAGGGATCTCCATGTACTGTATGGGCATAAAAGATATTGTATGTTGTGATGTCATGGGAACCACTCTAACAGAATCCCTTTTATGCCCATATATGGAGATCCCTGATTTCATCAATATTAAGCCAATATCTAACAGGACTTCATATGGGAATGCCCATATATGGAGGAAGACAGCCCATATCTGTGTGGCTGGTTCAGACAGGGATCTCCATGTATGGGCATAAAAGGGATGTACTATATACAGCACATGGATCTCTATATATGGGTAACTGGTCCGATATACATCACTGGCCAGATGGCCAAGAATTGGCGCTAGGTTATATCACAGGTGACATCACTTATGTAAAAGTCCATATATGGGTATTCCCCAGAATTCCTAGGGCGATGTCGCATGTCGCCCTGAGGCGTCTTACTAGTTGTTATTGGTTTATAGGCCATCATGGGTTTTCATTTTGGGGGAAACCTTTAGTGATAGGGGTACAGTACATGCAGGGAGTGATGGGGCACCTGCAGGGAGCATTCACTTCCCTTTAAGTTCAGTTTTTTGGAGACACAATAGCATCAGTCTGATAAATAAGAGTTTCATAATAAAACGTTGTCTAGCAAGTAAAGCATTCACATCAGGATGTCAAACTGTGAAACTGTCTAAATTGACAAAATAATATTTGAGTGCACCAATTGTCTGTTCTATTATGCACAGTCTGGGCTTACTCCTCACCTATCTGGATGCTGATGGCATTGATGCTGAGAATATGAATGTTTATCGTTTATGTGTCATTGTGGCTGACTGGCTGTCAATGTTGCTTGTGTTGTGAGATATAGCTTATTGTACCACAATCTCCTGTTTTTAATAAATAAATGTTCTAACCAAACAGATGTCAGTAAAATTCTACCATACTGCTTTTAAATGCAAATAACAATGGAATAATGCCTGGTAAAAGCAAACAATGAACCAAACAATACATTCGAGTAAATAGGCATAATGTTGATTAGCGCTTTCATTTACTCGTCATTATCGCTTGGAAAACAACCGTTATTTACATTACCTGGTTTCAGAGAGGATCAAAATGGCATTACAATAGATCAAAGTCATGATGGATTATCTTCCTCTAGAAGGTACAGTAAGTATTCCCCTCCTGGATAGCAAGTTATTTCAGGATCTGTACAAGCTCTCTTGGATTCGGGCCCAAAGGTTGCCATCTTTTGCTTTTTGAGGAGGTCTCAGAGGATATTTCTTTTTTGCTCAGAGGATACAGTCACAGACTAAAGGCTCGAACACACTGCCCAACCTTTTAAGCCGATTGTGCTGTTAGCCGATCTGCCGCAAGATTGGGCTTTGCTCGCCGAGGTATAATATATAATATAGATTATAGATATATAGATGCTGTTTCATAGCAACATAAAACCAACGCATCACTTCAATATGTTGATAAAACCACTCCTCGGCTTCACATTATTCCTCTGTTTTAAAGATGGGAAACAGCCCTCGAATCATTGAGGGAAAGTGTGGTACAGTTGGAGGGCAGCTGCATAGTAGTTTAGGGAAAAGCTATTTTAAGCAATTTGGTTGGAATACTGACAACTGCTAATTTAACATATTTAATTATTATCATCCATGCGAAAGGTGTCTGTGAGATAAGTGGTTGTTAACTGTTACCTCT
The DNA here is from genome assembly GCF_963921795.1 of Nannobrachium achirus. NCBI lineage: Eukaryota > Metazoa > Chordata > Actinopteri > Myctophiformes > Myctophidae > Nannobrachium > Nannobrachium achirus. The sequence continues at coordinate 16,406,743 of NC_137826.1, forward strand.
CACTCTCAGCATGGAAGGGTGAGGTGTACATTATATAAAAAGGAGGCTATAGAGGGTACATGTACAGTAAGTGCATGTCTGAGTTTTGTCTTCCTTTGTGAATTTTCAAATTTTTTAAGTTTTGCTTCCTATTTTTCTGTTCGTCAGTTGGACTGAGTTGGTCACTGCTAAAAGAAAAAGAAAAAAAGATGAAACTACTATTGTAACAGATCAGTTTTAAAGATCACCCACTGCCAATATGAATATGCCGTCTTTCAGGTTTCCCTGCCAGAAGTCTCCATAGACTTCCATGTAATTTATAGTGCACGGATCATGCATGCCCATGCACAAATCATGCACAAAAAATCCGATTGGAAATCCGTTCAGGCATTCATGAGATAGCAGCCATTATGTTTTACATGTTATGTAAACAAAGGTGGCTGCCCTGTTTGAAAGATGGGGTTGTGGGTGAAACATGCACACACACACACACACACACTCACTCACTCTCACACAGTCACACACACACACCGTCTATCCTCCAACAGCTGTCAGCAAGACGAGGCACACAAGAAGAGCTGATTAATTAGCTCAGCGGCTCATCATATACTTGGGAATTATATGAGCGGGTGTGTTTTGTTATAATTACTCCGGGTCCTGATCCATATGTGGTTAAATCTGTACCCTCGCGGAGTTTTACATTTACCGCGAATCCGCGATGCAACTTTGCCGACAGACAGCAGAACATCACTGCGGGTCTAGAAATTCTGTGGTTCTACATATTTTGGCTAAATGCTTCGCTTATAGCCATTCTGTTCTGTGCTGCGAGGCGCAATATGTGGCGTGCGGCCGAACGGAGAGCGGTCGGCACGTACAGAACGTAGAGGAGGAACTAGTATGCATGTCGACGGAATTACTGTACGTAATCTCTCACCCAAAACGTACACAAAATCAACCATACGTAACTATAAATGGCCCTTAACTGGTGGATTTTTGGTTCTGCATATCAGTTCCTAGACGCGCTAATAACCATTCAAAAACCAGTAAGACTCCCTAATCGGGAGATAAGCGACCGCCACGTCGCATACACAAACTTTAGAAGGCAATCGTAGCCAATCAGGGGGGAATATGGGAAATGGGACAGATCCATGTTGATGACATGACTTTAGAGGCACTGTGTACCGCTTTGAATGATTTTAGGCCAAAATCTGTAGGAGCAGTTGGGTTTGGGTTTTGCAAAAATCGTCCAGATGGTGGCGCTAGAAGAGGGCCATGTGAGAAATCAGGGGCAGAGGTTGTGATTTGCCATCCAAGGAGTGTGTGTGCAAAGTTTGGCATTGATAGGGCCAACGGTGGCAGAGATAAGATTAGGGCCAAAAGTGTGGTGTGACGTGACGTGACGGACAGACGGACAGACAGATGGTGGAGGCTTCAAGCTTCAAAGACGTAGTTGACTCAGAAGTCAGGACCTGTCTAACTTTCACACTGCACTGCACAGCGCGCACACACACACACACACTCGCAACACAAAGATATGTGTTTCGATGCAAGCGAGCAACAGGCATTCTGTGAAAATAAGGCATAATTAAGTCAGGTTTAGTCCTTTGGAAATAGGAAGGCTCACCACTGTTGTTAAAACATGTCAGCTGACCATCAAGCGATCATTCAGTAAAGGGCAGCTCACACTAAGCACTATATTCTAACTATAAAGATATCGTTTTAAAAACTCAAGTGGAGTCCAAACCAAAACTATAAAAATTACTTATAGACATACAGTAGTTATCGTTATAGTGCTTGGTGTGAATCGCCCTTGTAAAATTGCTACTCCAAAGGGACTGGTTTCTAGGGTTAGGACCCGCCACAGTGGTGTCCGGTAAGAACTTAACCGAGATGTCAAAACCCTCATGCTTATGAGATATCTGGGTTGTAAGGCCAGATATTCCAACTCGGGGGGAAGGCTATGGGCTCTCTCCATGAGAACTGGCTAGTGAGCTGTTAAGTTGAGTCAGACTGCTGCTCGCATCTAAACCCGGGAGGCAATAATCACCCTTTATATAGCGCTCGTCTGTGTACTATGTGATGTCATACTGATGTCAGCAGCTATGTCTATATATGGAGTTATAGGTTGTCCGGGTCTAAATATGGGGCTTGTGAGGTCAGACTTGGTGAGATGCATCGGTTATCTCCATATATGGAGAGATGCAACGGTTATCCCCATATATGGAGATTCAACCTTCAACGTGTAGCTATGGCTACCTAACGACTAGCCACGTGGCGTGAAGGTGAGTGAGGGTCTTTGTAACAGCCCTTAAAGTAGTAGTTCAGCCCCAAGATGAGAAGATGATAAAGGCCCTTTCCCACTAGGCGCGATAACGATAACGATAACGATAAAAAATATCGTTTTCAATTGAATTGGATGGCAGCGTCCACACCACAACGATAAAGTCAACATAATTGATGTGAACGCCGACATATCTTTATCGTTGTCGGTATCTTTATCGTGTCTGGTGGGAATGACACTTTTACTACGTTTGTAGTGGCGGCTGTAGCTCAGGAGGTTGCGCTCAGTGGGAAATGATGTTCTCACTCAAGAGTCTGATTCAGAGTCTGATTCAGGAGCCACCCCATTGGTCAGGGCTTTGGAATGATGCAAGAAAGTCATCAGCAGGTTGGCCAAAGATCCATGGATCGGCGGTTCAAATCCCGGCTCCTCCTGTCTACATGTCGAAGTGTCCTTGGGCAAGACACTGAACCCCGAGTTGCTCCCGGTGAGCTGGTTGGTGCCTTGCATGGTTTCCACCGCCACCGGTATATGAATGTGTGTGTGAATGGGTGAATGAATGTAATGCACATTGTAAAGCGCTTTGGATAAAAGCGCTATATAAATGCACCATTTACCATTTACTCACCCCATGGAGACTTGAGTTCAATAATATGTTTTTGTCGCATTCCTAAGCCAATAATTTGATTTTAATAAATGTAACCCCATTGATCCCGGTTGGATCTCCAAAAAAAATGGTGTTCAGTTGACACCTAGGCTACTCTACTATAAATCTAGATAGTTTAATAAAGTATGAAGTGTGTGTGTGTGTGTGTGTGTGTGTGTGTGTGTGTGTGTGTGTGTGTGTGTGTGTGTGTGTGTGTGTGTGTGTGTGAGAGAGAGAGACTCCTTTGAGGTTTTCAAAATATGAGAATCTATTGTTACAAGCTGTGTTTTATACATGTGGTTTGTTGTTTGCATTTTTCTAAGGTGTTATCAGTAGTATATTGCCGTTAACAGAGAAAACTAATTTCACAATATGGATTTTTCTTTTTTTTCATGTCCTTTGTGGTCTCAGCAATAAAAGTGATCCCACATTGACAGTAGTCACAAACAATTCAATATCTAATTGGAAGTGCAAATTTCTTTTCTGTTCCTAGACACCCAATTGACATTCATAAAGTTGTCTGACAATCCTCATTCTCAAAGGCCCAAGCGTAAACTAAAACTAGAAAGTCTTGCTCTGGCAGTAATGATGCCACTGATCAGTGGTGGAAAATGTAGTCTTAAGTAATTAAGTAAAAGCATCAATACTGCAATGTGGAAATACTCTGTTACAAGTAAAAGTCCGGAATTCAAAATGTACTTCAGGAAAAGTATGAAAGTATTGGTATCAAAATGTACTTAAAGTGCCAAAAGTAAAAAGTACTCGTTATGCAGGCTCCCAAGTAAAAAAAAAAAAAATCTTTTGAAAATAGCAGATCTACAAGCTCACAATGCGTGGCATCACAACACATTGTGAGCTTGTAGATCTGCTATTTCCAAATGGCTGAAATGTATAAAGGGCTGAAGTGGTTAATGGAAGTTTTGTAATAATAATAAGAATCTAGTAAAAGTACAATATTAGGATCCGAGGTGTAGTGGAGTAGAATTAAACGTGGTGTAAACTGGAAGTACTCAAGTAAAGTACAAATACCTCAAAATTGTACTTAAAAGTACAGTACTTAAGTAAATGTTCTTAGTTACTTTCCACCACTGCCACTGATGAACTTCAGCTTGGCTGAGAACGATCAAACAGATGCCAGAGAGAAGCAGAGAGCAACAGAGCTCTATATCCCTTGGGAACAGAGCAGAGAGCACAGAGAGAGAAAACAACATAAAGTCAATAGCAGCACCGATAGAGACAGAGAGAGGAGACAGACTGACAGAATGGTAGAAGCTGTAGCAGATAGCAATAAGTGATGGCAGACCGTGATTTCAGCAGCTTTAGAAAGCCTTTGGCAGAGACGGCATAATATGGACGAGAAAGACAATCTTGAAATCTTGAAAGTGAAAATGTGGAACTTTGGAACTAATTTTAACACTACATATTGTTTACAATTCACCAAGGTTTTAATATGTAACATTTAAGTGATAATATATGTGCCAGAAATGACATGCATTCTGCATTTAAGTCTCAAGGCCATGATCTGTAGTACAAACAAGCACGGACACTAGTAGTCCATGGGCCATACGAGATGTCGGTATCGGAAAGGTGGCAAAGGTTATCATGCATTTTTGAAAAGCTCTATATCTGTAGTTTATATTTTGGTATGATAACCCTTTCTGACACAGCTAAATTGGTGTTATCAGCCGCTAGAGTTGGTGTCCCATTTACTGTACTTTACATTACAGGGAAAAAAAGCTAAAGAATTATCTGCTTTAAGTAACATATGAGGGGTCAAACTAGGGGTTTTTCATGATTCTAAATCCATTGCAAACATCTGTTTTGCATAAAAAACATTCATTGTGCTAAAACGGCCCCCACAAAAGTGTGAAAAGTGATGACTCATCACTTTTCATCACTAAACCATAGTCTTGTGGGGCCGTTTTTTAGCCCAAGGAATGTTTTTTTTAATAAACATTTTTTTTTAATTTTTAATATAATAAATTATAATCTACAGATATAGAGCTTTTCAAAAATGCATGATAACCTGTGCCACCTTTCCGATACCGACATCTCGCATGGCCCATGTATAGCCTCTGACTAGAAAAATGCCCTTTTTACAAGAAAAAATATAATAAATGCATTTCTTTTTACATTTTATTTTTATTTGACCCATGGCATCAATTCTCAACTAAAAGTGTGTTTCAAGTGTTTTAACGCCAGACTGACAACAGACAACTAATTATCCAAGACCACGCAAACCTCTGCCCCCTTTGACTTGGAAGACACAGCCAACCACTACAGTTAACAGCTGTACACAACTGCGAGTGCACTCGCTGCTGGACTCACAGACGAAGCCGTAATACAAGCAGAATACCTGAGTCTTTTTAAAAGCAATTACTCAAGCACTTAAACCTCAAGTGAACTTTTGACTGAGCAACTTTGTTTGACAGCACGTACAGACTCCATAAAGTATTTTTTTTACTCGCCATGGCTGTTTGTTCTGTATAGATTGCTTTTCCAATGTTACGTATCAAGTTTCCTTCCGGATCTAAATCATACATCCCTGTGTAGTTGGACGTGTTAATGGGGCTGTGAAAAATAAAATATCTTGCAGCTTGATAATTAACTTCTTCTCTTCCCTGTTGGGAAATGGCGGGGTAAAGTAAAGGTGAAAGATACAGAGGTAGAAAGCGAGTCAGCCTTCTAAAATAGGCTGTCAGATCTAACAGTACAATAGCAACTTTAATTGCATATTGAAGGCTTTGAACTCACAATTGTAGCTGAATAGACTAGGGGAACCCCAGTGCTCTGCCTTTCTTCACAGGCACACTTGTAACTAGAAGCAGTGCTCTTCCGAGCACAGGTCTCCACCAGGTCAGGCATGTAATGTGTTTTACATAAGTCGGCCTCCTGATGGCGCTATAAAAGGCTGATGTAAAAAATGCAGGGAAAAGGTTTTACCTTGGCCTCTAAGGAGTGCGCATACAAAGTTTGACACTAATCGGTGGAGTTATAGGTGAAAACATGAATCGGCCTGTTATAGCGCCACCATGAGGCTGATTTGATTTTTCTTAAGTGGCATTTATTCCTCTGCCTATTGGGAATGTGCATGCACAATTTCACCAAAATCGCACACTGCGTTCAGGATTTCAGGCATTTTATTCAAAACTGACCAATCCTGCAAACTTTGAAAGCCAGTTTTAGCCAATCAGGATGGAATATGGAAAATCTGACACATCCATGTCGATCACATGACTGTAGAGATACCGTCTACTGGTTTACGTGATTTTTGGACAAAATCTGTAGGAGTACTGGCAAAAGTTAGTTTTGCAAAAGTCGGCCTCCTGGTGGCGCTAGAACAGGCCCATGTGAAATATTTGGGGCAGAGGTTCTGAATTGGTGTCGAGGGAGTGTGTGTGCACAGTTTGGCAGCGACCGGGCCAACGGCGCCGGAGATTAGCTGGTAACGGACAAACGGACGGACGGACGGACGGACGGACGGACGCACGGACGGACGGACGCACGGACGGACGGACGGAGGGGAAAACATACTCTCCCTCAGCCTTCGGCTGGTGGAGACAATTATCTAAATGTTAGTGCTAGATCCTCAACTGGCAAATGTTGTTTTCAAGTCTTCAAACAGATATTTGACTATAATGTCACTTATTTTTACAATGGATAACTGTATGGCAAATATAAAGGTTCAAATTCCACATAAAAAGGTAGCAATCACGGCCCAGGCCGCCAGTGCAACTATTATTCTCCTTTTGCAACCATGGTATGACTTCAGTTTATAACTAATCACGCCAGTGTGTCTTGCAAATATACCCCTTTTTTATTAACATTGTATATCACATTAATGTCTCTATTGTTGATCATTCGGACGGATAGAATTGGTGTGTTTGTGCGTGCGATAGGGAGAGAGTGGGAGACTCTTGTCACCAATAACATCTATACTACGCAGTATCCATGGTCAGTGTTCTTGTGCTCACTTTGTCCTGTGGTTAAAATAAAGGCAACTTGTTAAGCTTAATTCATCACTACAAGTTATACGTTATAGTTGGCTTATAGTATGTTTTGTGATCCAAATCTATTGCTATGTTCTAATGCTGTTTTTTCCACTCATTTACACAGAGGTCCCCTTTATTTGAATATATCTTGCATGGATGGTGTGTGGAATTGTCCAACAAATAAATCAGAGCCATCCACATTTCTACAGAATGTGTAAGCCTGCAGAAGAAATAAAGCAAACCACCAACTGACCTACTTCATAAGGTGGACACAAATCAATACCTTTGTCCAACGAGTGTGACTTCAATATATTTAGTTCCCCTAATCATCAACGAAACATCAACTAAACTGTCCAGATATGTCTCTGACATGTACATACAGTAGCACACAGAACTGGAAAATGTTTTGTAATATACTGTATATATTTATAATATTAAAGTGAAAGCCTTGCCTACACCAACATTTCATGTTTGACGTTTCTCATTTGTGAACTTAACCTATGATCCTTCATGAAAATCCAAGCCATCCTTTCTCAAGTTGTTTTCCTATCAGTCAGACTATGACCAATTAATTGTGACCTTAACATTGACCTTTTACACCCAACATCATCCCATGCAAACAACGTGATTTTAAAAATAGGTAAATAGGAGGGGTAGGCTGTTGGCCACTAACTTCCACTTGTTCATTAATTATAATAATAATAATAATAATAATACACTCATATACACTGGGGCTGGGATGAAATGTAGCAAACTGGGGTGCAGAGAAGCATTAATCCAAGGCTGAAGCACTGTTTGGAATAAGAAATGTGTGCAAATTTTAAAATGGACAGTGCAGACTTTGGAAAAGAATTCGAATATTTCCACCGGAAATATATAGAGGAATAATGAGTAGAGAGTTAAAGCTGGGAGTTTTGAGCTTTCTGCAAGTCCATACTTCTGCTTTGATTTAGTAGCATGCATATTTCCTCCCCATTACCAGCAATGTTAAGGAGCCAACTTTCTTTTTCCTCCGATTCTAAATGGGCTGGATTTCTAAAGCGCCGTTATCCAAAGGGCTTTACAATGTGCATCAGAGGCACAGACGGCAGAGGCTACCATGCAGGGCTCAGGTGGAGCAGTTACGGGTCCAGTGTCTGATTCTATCTCTTATTTTATGTTTTAATATGGTGTATAATACTGATTCTCAGGTCCCGGGGAACAACAGGGATCCAAAAGGACCTTTACAGGTCTGTAACTCTTGAGAATGTCCATTAGTACACTGACACTCTCAGAATAAAATGATCACTGTGGACTTTAAAGTGCAGATTGGGGTCCCACAGACACAAAAAAAAAAAAAATTAAAACGGTGAAGAATCGTTTAAGAATCACTTGTGTATAACACAGTACACATGAACGTGTGTTGTTGTCATGCGACTGATTACGGCATTCTTATACAGTTATGGCTGTTAAAACACATGATAAAGGTGTCCTTACCATCCCTTTTGACGGCAGAGGTCAACCCATCCCACCCCAGAGCCCTATTACTCATTGCTGTTGACATTGATGGGGAGGTTTAAAATTAGATGTTAAATAGGCTATAAGGCCGAGCGCAGATTCACACGTAACCTTCAGTACAAAGCGGGTGAATATAGGTCTTATCATTGCTGAGAGATGTCATAAGCTATGTCTGGGTGGGGGTATGGGTTGCACAATTTATTGCTGAGCCTTGCGGGGGAATCATGGATTTAATCCATAAAACATCTGTGGGGGTGTCGTTCTGAGCCCACTTAAAGTAGTGTTGAATTTCATGTACATTTTTACCAAAGCACAGGAGATGATGCCACTGTCCCTTATGCTATTCAAATGAGTAGGTGAAATGTTGCCTTTTCTTTTAGAGTTGTTTTTCTTTTCTTTTCTTTTTTTTTAGCTTTTTAGTTTCAAAGTTGTCTGACAAAGACAATTTGGAAACTCTAGAAAGACTTTGAGTTAGATATATATATATTTTTTTTAATGTTGAAATATTTTTGAAACCTTTTGTCAATAGTGACGTGACAATAATGACAAAGAAACAGAAAGAACATTCACCCTTGCAATGTTTTCGCTCTCTGCTGAGAAACAATACAAATTCAAACGCTATGGTTTGCTTTACTATGTTAAACAGACTAGACCCTACGGTAGTTTGAATCCTGTGACATTAATTATGAACATGCCTCAACACCTGAAGACGCTCAGTCGAAAGACAACGCTCAAAAGACTTTCAGGGGAGCCGAGCTCCCCGTAGCTCTGCCATATTCCAAACCCTGATCTCCCCGCCTCTTCAATTCCAGCTTTTTTCTGCTCAGTGATTCCACAGTGGCGTGCATAAAGTGCTGTCGATGAGATAGGAGCAGGGCACCCTGTAGCTTCACCGCAAGAGCCTTGTTTGATGTTGACTCCTGAGGGGGATGACTGGCCTGATTTCTCATCATCCATCCCCAGTCCACAGCTACTGAACAGAGGGGCCATACTTGACCAGAATTATAATACGACCATAATATAATACGAAATGCACCTTGCGGAGTGCAGGGGCTAATGGTTACCAGCTAAGAAGTGCAGGGACGTCTTAACAGGGCCGCGGCACTCCAGGGGGGGAGGTTAAGACGATGGACGTCTTGGGCATCCCATGTGTTAAAAAATAGCAGACATACAATACTTGTACATCTTATATTTTTGAAAATGTTAAAAGAACTGCTGATTTAAAAGGCATTTGCCTCAGGTCTTAATGGGTTAACAATAACTTGTGGCTAAATGATAACATGCATTAGAACATGGATTTGTTTTTCATTTTGTTCTTCCATTTCCTGAAAAGTAGCGATTTAACAGACAAAAGTTTCCACGCAGCAGCAACATCTTGAGAGAAGCACTGCTGGAGGTGGTGCAAAGAAGGCTAAGCAGATTCAACTAAAGCACGAGTCAGACAGATAAACAGACAAGCAGACAATGGTAACTGCATGGCTATTGTGAAGGAAAACAGTCTTTGATAAATGGAGCCTGAAAATAGCTATTTAATGGCCAGATCCGTTCATTTCCCTTGCAATATTACAGGCTTGAGAGAAAATATCTCATTATAATTACACATGCTGTAGGTGTGCTGGACTGGCCCTTTGCTACCCACCTACCGCTTAAGCTGCCAGCAACACATTAGAAGTAAATGGTTTGTCTGACTTAGAAGGCTGTTTGCTACTTGGCTTTCCTCATGGGGTTAAGAGTGATGAGATTTTGATCCCTTGTGTGAAACCATTACCTCTCTTCTGCCCTCAGTGCACAGATGGTACTGTGCACTTCATTCTCCATTTGGCTCCTAAGTGGGAAGCAGGACAGCAGATGAGATGGGAACTTAGAGGAAAAGGTGGCATAGAGCGACTATTAGCCTTTTCCTACCACTTCACACGTAACACATTCACCCTGCCTAATGGGAACATCTCCAAAGCAATGTTGATCAGCAGGAGAGTGAGCCAATAGGGGTTGCGGTTAAGAGTGTATGTATATCGTACCTGTACAATACCACTTTGTTCTACACAAGTGGAGTGTTAGCAAATGTTTTTTTTTATGTGTTTATGTTAATACCGTATCAGGGATTTTGTAATCACACTGTTAAACTCTGTGTTCAAAAACGAATACATTGATAAATACACAATGTTGCTGGATTACGTGCATTGCATGTGGGTGAGCCCGAGTTCACACACACGTGCATGCCCAGGAATAATGCACGTTGCCATGTTATGGCAGTAATGAGGACACGGATTGGATACACGTGGATTGTGCTGGGAGAGTTGTTTTTGTTGTTAATCTTGGACGAGTATTTTCTTCAATACATCAAAGTATTCTTTTTTTGTGATTCTTCATTTACCATGAAGGAACGCAAATGTAACACAAACAAAAATACCCCATGGATTCAAGGCTTCACAGAGTAATTCAAAGAAAGATCATTTTGGGGTTGAAGTATTCTTTACTAAAGCCCTTTGATGTTCTCCTTAAAAGAAATGTCAAAAGATTTGGTCAGACCGAGATTTCTTTCAAAGCAGCTATTGTTTTTATGTTAAGTTAAAGGTTGTTAATGTGTAATGACTTCAAATTCTCTACAAGCCATAGCCTAAAGCCAGGAGCGGTTTTGTCGGTGAGAGCCAAAAATGGTCGGCGAGAGCATAATTGGAGAAAATATTGTGCAGTGTGCACTAGCCCTAAATATGACAAGCCTGTTATCAGGTTCTCTTTTGTGCCTCTATACTGCATTTCTATAATGATTCAGTTGTTATTTCATTTCACTTAGCTAGAAATTAAACTGAAGCACTATGATGCTGACAGCAAATAAGTGAACAAAGGTCTGAGTAATTACATCAGCTTCAAATTATATTGTCTCTGCTGAGAAAGCCATGAGCAACTTGTGAAGTTGTTTTCCACAATAGTTCACAAACTGGTTGGTGCAAGAAAGAAATGTCAGACATCGTTCATTAAAAAATAACACCCTGTGCCACTGTTAAGCTATTACCACTCTGCGCCAGGCATTGCACCATGTAATTGACCTTTCGTGCTCAGTACACCAGTACCCATCTCCACATTATATGCTGAAAGATATACTGTACTGTACCTGTGGCCAAATGCATTTGAGGGCATCCTCACATAATTACTCACCACCAGTGAATAGACATACAAACCTCTGCTGTTTATAAATTGTTATGTTGTGTGTTACAGAATAGGGTCTCAGAGTGGGCGGAGTCAAATTGTATTATAGCAGATGAGCAAAACGGTTTTAGAAAGAAAAGGAGTTGCTTAGACCATATTGCCACTCTAACTAACATCATAGACACAAGGAAAAAGTTAAAGAAATCCACTTTCTGTTCATTTATAGATTTTTCCAAAGCGTTTGACCATATAAATAGGAGCATGTTATGGGAGAAGCTGGCCGCTCTGGGCCTACAGGGAAATATACTAAATTGTCTCATTGCTCTGTATGAAAATGTGAAATGCTGTGTCCGTGTAAACGGTAGCCTTACAGACTGGTTCCCTGTTGACATCGGCCTAAAACAAGGCTGCATTTTATCTCCAATTTTGTTCGCTATGTATATAAATGACCTTACTCTGGCTATTAAGGCCCTTGGCAAAGGTGTCTCAATTGCAAATGAGAAAATATCCATACTTCTATATGCTGACGACATAGTTCTCATATCAGATACAGAAGAAGAGTTACAGGAGATGCTAAACCTGGTCCATAGTTGGTGTCAGCAGTGGAAACTAAACATAAATGTAGATAAAACTAAAGTAGTGCACTTCAGAAACCCAGCTGTGCCCATCACTAGCTTTACATTTTTCTGTGGCCCTCTTCCACTAGAGGTCACCAAAGAGTATAAATACCTGGGCTTAGTCTTGACCGAGTGCTTGGACTTTAATGTAACAGTTAAGCTTTTAGCCCTGCACGCAAATAGAGCACTAGGTGCAATTATAGCCAAATGTAAAGTGCTGGGTGGGTTCCCTTATAAATGCTTTACTAAACTTTTTGAATCCATGGTTATGCCCATCCTGATGTATGCAGCTGCAGTATGGGGTTATAAGAGCTACTCATGTATCAATGCTGTCTTTAATAGGGCATGTCGTTTCTATCTAGGTGTGGGTAAATATACTCCTAACGCCGCTATACAGGGCGACATGGGGTGGAAAACCCCTTGGCAAAATCAGTGGTCTTGTATTTTTAAAAACTGGCAGAGAATGGGTAGTATGCCGGACACCAGATTATGTAAACGTGTTTTTGTGTGGGTGGACCTGAGCAGAAGTGTTAAGAACTATGCTCATACTGTTAGAACGTTCATTGGCTCGCTGCACTTACCTCATCTTGCCAACACAGACACTGTACTCACAAGAAATGACATAAGGTGCCTTGATCAGGCTGTTGCAGTGGCAGATGAGGAGAAGTGGCTTCAGCTAATTAAGAAGCCAGAAGGAAATAAACTGCGTACCTACTGTCTCTTTAAGAACAGGTTTGAAACTGAATCGTATGTACAAAGTATTATGTCCAGGCAGCACAGGAGCGCGTTTGCAAAGTTCAGGTGTGGAGTGGCTCCTTTAGCTCTAGAAACAGGTAGATACACAAATACCCCAGCAGATAGTCGCTTCTGTACACTATGTAACACCGGTTCTGTTGAATCTGAGGCCCATGTCCTATTACACTGTGATCTATACAAGGATATTCGGTCAGAACTATTCCTTTCATTATCTCAACAGGTAGAACTTTTTAATGGTCTTGATGATTATAATAAATTGAATGTAATTTTAGCTGGTAAATACTGCACAAATGAATGTGCCAAAGCCTGCCATCTCATTTTAAAAAGAAGATTAGCTTTTCTAAGTATAGGTTCATAAGCTGCCCCAACCATGTATTTTGTTTACTTTATGCATTTGTATTTTTCTATTTTATTTTTGTTTTGTACTGCCTGATTCGCTTTATTTCTCGTTTTAAATGTGTAACTCTTTATATGTATGTACTTTAATGTACGTTTTAATTTTTGTCTATTTTATGGTGTCTCACAACTCCAAGTGAGTGGTCCTCAAACTATGAATTGAAATGTTGTCTGCTTTTAAAAATGTACAGTCTGAGGAGTGACACCTAAATAAAGTTTTCTATCTATCTATCTATCTATCTACAAACCCCCCCCAACTATTTATTATTAAATTACAGAACATTACAGGTACAGAATAAGAGGCACATGGAGCGAATAATTGAGCAATAAAGGATCACTGAACAGACAGTAGAATGTTTAAAGAACTTGGAAAGTGAATTTAACCCACTCAGCTAGACTCCACAATATCCCTTAAAGGGATAGTTCACCCAAAACTACCTTTTTTTCCTATTGATTACTCACCCCATGGAGCAACCCATGGAGACTTCAATTCATGGATATATATTTTTTGTCATATCCATAATTTGATGACCAGCAGTGGTTTTGGTACGGTACGTTTAGCTGTATAACCTTCTTAGCCTGTGTTTTCTTAAGTGTTGCTCCATACATTGTGAAACTAAAATGTCAATAGCATATATAGCAATACAGTATATAAGGGATAACCACTATTGAGCTGTGGGCTTATCAAAAAAAGTAGTGCATGATGTGTTGTCTAACTTGCCTCCGCAGAGTGCTTTGTTTTCATAAACACTGCACGTCTCAGAGTTATTTATCCCACTTATGCCAACAATGAATGTACGCAGTGTTTATTCATATTTTAGGGCAATACGCTCTGTAAATAGAAACTCTGTCTATTTGGGAATAAATGATGCCTTAATCAGTGATCGAGTTATTCCCACAGAGCTATGGGAGCCCTATTCTGGCGGCGCCGAAGGCGCCGCCAGAATAGGGCTCCCATAGCTCTGGGGGCCTTTCGCCGCCGCCTTTGGCGGCGGCGAAAAAAAATCGGCGGGTAATTGCGGATATAAAGTCGCCTAAAACGGGTACTTTCCTATATTAAATCATATTAAATCGGGTATTTCGCGGATATAAAGTCGGCTAAAACGGGTATTTCCTATATTAAATCATATTTTTCCTTTCACAATATTAATTCGGGCTTCACATTGGCTATGTTGACAACTCCAGGCAGTCTTTTCTGTTCATATTAACTCACCATTATTGCTCAGCCTCCAGTTCCCAATTCCTCCATCTGATGATCTGAGCTCTGAGCCATCCAGCCAAAAGTTCCCGTTCTGGTAGCATAAAGTCGGCTAAAATGGGTATTTTTCTTTCTCAAAACAAGGCGGGTCGGGTTCATATTTATTTACTAAAAAAAACAGTGTCACGGGCACAGGCACACTAAGGCTACAGTCTTGCTAAGACAGCGTTGTTTTGTTTGGTTGTTTTGTCTTTTGTTGCTGTCCGGCGTGTCCGCCTTCCTTTGCCGTCCGGGCCGTGGCTAGAAGTGCAAAGACTCGATGCTGTGGTTCCTAGCTTAGCCTATGCCCAGGCCATGGCGAGACCACGCAGCTGGGTAGGTCTGCATCCAGGGCCTCCTCGGCCCTGGGGGAAAGGTAGGAACCATTGCAGCGAGTGTGTTATAACCCGGACGGTAAAGGAAGACTCACACCCCACATTAAATGCGCCTGATTTATAATAATAAAATGAATAGTAGGATTAAACGGTGTGATGTCATTGTTCAGTCTTACTGTCTAACATGTTTATTTAGTATATCTAGTTAACATAAATAATATAAATTCTTCCAATGGAACATAAAAAATAAAAAAAAACGAGAAAAAAAAAAAACACACTTAGAAAAAAAGAGACCCCAAAGGGGGTTGTTGACTATGGGGTCCCAGACTTTAACTATGGGAGCTAAGACCCCACTGGCACCCACGTAACTCGAACTCTGGCCTTAATACTTCAGCAAGCGGGAGAAGACATTGTGGCGACCTAGAAACTAGTACAATCTGACAATCAGTCAGCTCACAATAGTCACATCTTTTACCCAAGTGCGCACGCACGCACACACACACACACACACACACACACACACACACACACACACACACACACACACACACACACACACACACACACACACACACACACACACACACACACACACACACACACACACACACACACACACACACACACACACACACACACACACACACACACGTTTTATATTACCACAAAAGGAGCAAAGTTACATTGACATTTTCAACTTGAAATCCATGTTTTTGACCCGACCCACAGGTTGAGAACCACTGGTTTACACCACATGGTCTTGCAGAGTTTTCAAGTGTATGCTGTGTCGCACGATGGTGTCGCATGCCAGATATAGCCGACCTACAAGCTCACAAAGTGCCGCATCCGTGGCGCGTTGTGAACTTGTAGGTCAGCTATTTTAGCGTGCGCTGAAGCTTTATGCAGGACGCGGAATGGAGGAGAAAAGCAGCAGCAGGAGTTATATAATTAAACGAGTCGGGCTTTTACTTCAAGTCCCATTCAGACAGATACACCACGCTAACAGACTGGTCATCAAGTCTCAACAATGTGGTACGGCAGATTGAAGTTGTCTGTAGGGCCTGACTGAAGCCTACATCTTACAACTGTAGGAGCATTCAATCTGGATCCTGTTACAAGATCACACAGATAAACATAGACTGACAAAACATACTAATAATATTTGTTTTACTTTGAAAGGAGTTAAAATGACTATCCTTCTGGCCAATCAAACAAAGGCCCAGCTAACCCAATTAGTTGGGTTTTATGATGGATGAAAGGCCCTCTGTGTAATGGTTTGTTAATAATACACACAAGTACCCTCTTGCACGGCAATTGTCTAATTACGGGATGGCTGTTGGGACATGACCCATTTATACGAAACATCTGCAAGCGCTCACAATTATTGCATTTCTCTGGCATTTGACACTCCCAAATTGTGACAGATGATGGGAAAAACAATGGTAAGAAGCAAAGCAGTGATATGAAATTGTGGGTAGGCAGCAACAGTTGGTGTGGGAGGAACTGCCAACATGCTAGTCAAATGCATAAAGATGCATTGCTTTGATCACTGTCATCGTGATCATTCTCTTATATTGTTATTTTCCACGTCTCAAAATGCTGTTTTATACTGTTTACATTGGAGAGAGAGAGAGAGAGAGAGAGAGAGAGAGAGAGAGAGAGAGAACGTGTGTGTGTCTGATTGCTCATTGATTACTTCTAATTTTCTCCCTTGGTTGACCCTTGCACTGTGTCCACACAAATCAGAAACAAATTGGAATATAAACTCAAAAAGAACTAAGGACATTTTCTGTTGTCTCACTTCTCGGTCCACTTGAAGAAGACTCAGTTCTGTTAGTTTTAAAATTGGTTTTGTTTAAAACATGAACAAACAACATAAGGCCCTAAGTGACCAAGGGAAACAACAACTTTTAAAGATGTGTCAATAAAATATTCAATCAAGCAAACATTCATTAATCTCCACGTTCAGGATATGCCATTGGGAAAAACTACTGTAGCCCAGAGGTTCCCAAACTCTCGAGACCTAAAAGAGAAATTAGACGATTACCCGGGACCCAAACTATAGCCTGGCTTGGCCAGCACACTATATACTAATGAAGCTAACTAACTGCCCCTTGTTTTAACATGGGTGGATTGTCTAGCTGCACTATAGGCTACCCAAACTAGTGAAAACAGCAGATCTACAAGATCACTTGTAGATCTGCTATTTTCACTATTAAACATTTGTTTTCTAAATTATGGAATTGCTTATGTTTTTCCTTTATTGTCTCCACCAGCCGATAAGGCATGGGGAGAGATTTATGTTTTCGCCTCCGTCCGTTCGTCTGTGTGTCCGTCCGTCCGTCCGTCCGTCCGTCTGTACCAGCTAATCTCCGGCGCCGTTGGCCCGGTCGCTGCTAAACTGTACACACACACTCCCTGGATACCATTTCAGAACCTCTACCCCAAACCTTTCACATGGGCCTGTTCTAGCGACACCAGGAGAACGATTTTTGCTAGTACTCCTACAGATTTTGTCACACAAAAAAATCACACAAATCGGCCTGTACTGTAATACAGGCCGATTCGTGTTTTTACTAGGGCTGGGATGCGATTACAAATTTTAAACTAATTAATTACAGGCTCTGTGATTAATTAACCGCAATTAATCACATTTTTAATCGCACATCGATATTTGATCTGAGAAGCATTTTTTTCAAGTAAAACACATTTTGTTGTACGAGTGAATCAACAAGTGAGTTTTTTAAATCAAAATTTCGCATCCACTGGGCCAAGCAAAGCGCTCTGATCGGCTACTTCTCCCTTTGCGTTTGTTGTCTCTTCTTGGTTGGAGCATCGCTATGATTGGTATGCCCGAAACTTAAGGTTCTGTGGTGCAAAAATTAAGTGCGATTAAAATGCGTTAATTTTTTTAATCGCGTACATTTTCTGTAATTAATTAATCGCAATTAATCAGTTAAAGTCCCAGCCTTAGTTTTTACCTATCACTCCACTGATCAGTGTACAACGTTGTATGTGCACTCCCTAGAGGCAAAGGAAAAACCTTTGCCCTGCATTTTTCATATCTGCCTTTTATAGCGCCACCAGGAGGCTGACTTTTGTATTCCTATTATTTCTTGAGATTTTATCCAAAAATCTTGCAAATCAGTACACAGTATCTCTATAGTCATGTGATCAACACAGATCTGTCCGATATTTCATATTCCATCCTAATTGGCTAACATTGGTTTCCAAAGTTGGAATTTTGTTGAACAAAATGACTTAAATTATGAACGCAGCTTGTGATTACAGAGAAATTCTGCACGCACATTTCCACTAGGTGAAGGAACAAATGCCACCCTTTTCACATTGGCCTATTATAGCGCCACCAGCAGGTTGACTCTTGCCAAACAAATTTTTGGAACAAAATGCCTCAATCATTGCCGTTAAAGTCCAAATAAGACATGGCACCCTTTTCACATTTAGCGCCAACACCTGGTGGAGACCTGTGCTCGGAAGAGCACTGCTTCTAGTTTATTAATACATTACTTAGGAAAATATTATTAATGTATTATTATTATTCGTGAAAATCTTTGGGGAATGTATTTTGAAAATGTTTTGAAATAATCAAATAATAATTAAAAACAAATTGTAAGAAACAAAAAAATTAAGGAACCCATCAAAATGTGTCTGCGATCCACAAATGGGTTCCGACCCACTGTTTGTGAAACAGTTCCAAGCACAGAATTCTCATAATGGGTGTTGATGAAGCACCCGCGAACAATGTGAGGTTGAGGACGGGACGGTACTTCCTTGGTCTACTGGCTGCACCAAAGTGTCGGCCCAGACAGAAAATCAAATGTAATTTCTGAGCTCAATTGCTCTAATTCTTTCCTCTGAGATTTCCAGATTTGGCGATTTTGAGTTGGAAATTAAGTATTGGAAGAAAAAAAAAAGAATTGCATTGTGCTGAATTGCATTGTGCAGCTTAGCCTGCTTTAAAGTAAAATCACAAAAGGTATCTACTGTGTGTGATTGCCACAGAGAAATTCCAACTTGATCAGACACATTCTTAGCACAGTTGAGAAGCAACCAATTAAAATAGACAAAAGAGCGAGCACTGAGCAGTATTTGTTTATTCTGGATGTTTCAGCAAATTAAAGAGGCCCAGCATCTTCATGCTTTCTTAGCACAAAGGCAAAAAAGACAATGAAGTAGAAAAGCTGCTATTTGTTAATGCCAGAGTTCCTTCACAAATCAGCATTGCTAATAGATTTTTCACCCAGCAGTCCGTGGCAACTTCCTGCTGCCGAGCCTAATGTACCATGGCTGGCAGTCTCTGCAGTCTGTGCCTCTTGTAAAAAAGCACATTGTGTTACTCCCAGGAGTTGCTTGAGGAAAAGGTGACATTTTATAGCCAAAGGTGATGAAACAGGGATATTTATGTTTGGTAAGTGCCAGTGGTCGGATCAAACCCTGCTGTCAATATTGTGTGTTTGTGTGCGTGTGCGTGTGTGTGTGCGTCTGTCTGTCTCTAGCTAATCTCACAAACTGTAAGGCTGATCAGCGCCAGTGTTTAATTAATTGTGCATGCTGCCAATAGGTTTAAAGAGGGCTAACCTGATTTATTTTGGGCTAGTCCAACTTTGACCCTGGGTATGATTTGACCAGGGGTTTACTTTGGGCTGTTACACCGGTCTACTGAATAAGCCAGGCAGAACTAAAATGACTGATTGCAAAGTAGTTGAATACACACTTCTAGTTGAACTTCTTTTCATCATCACACTGATAATAAAGTAGCTTAAACTGAGAGATGACAGTTGAGAACTGTGTCGTTGTCTTGTCTCAGCAACACATTCTTTGAAGCAAAAAAGGAACACCGTTACTTTGCCTTGTAAGTAATTACTTTTATAATGCAGTAACTTAGTAACTCAGTTACTTTTCGAGAGCAGTAACTTGTAACTAGTTATTCATTTAAAGGAATTACATTACAGAAAAACAGACACTTCAGTTTGTAGAAACACTCGTACAAATAATTCTGTATCAAATCTGAAATTACAGTATTCAAAATAAATAGTTATGCACAACCAAATAATTCGCCAAAGCAAAGGACAAAAAGGGGGGGAAATGGTTTTCCTCACCTGAGGAAGAAGACCATTTGCTGGTCGAAACTACTCGGAGCATAGCTGTTTGTACTTAACATAACATCATGTTGTCAATACCTGTCTCAAGGCCATTAGTTCCAGAATGTGAAGTAGGTCTGCTCTGCTGCAGAACACACACAGAGTACATTGTGTATGCACCTACTGTACACGTTGTTCTGGCCCACTTAGGCTTGTATCAATGAATCCATACAGCTTTTATTTCAATGGAAAAGAGAACAGCCGAAAACCTAGAGGTCGGCACAGAGACGCTGACAGTGTGCAGATGAAAAAATAAAATAAAATCCCACCCAGTGTGAAGTGAGCGTTGATATTTATGAGTTAATTTCATTAAGCACCCGCAAAGCTTGGCCAGTGTGTGCCTGGCCATACGTACAGACACTAATTAACAGACAACAGAGCCAGATGTAGGAGCGCTTAGCACCGCTCAAAAGGTCCAACATCGAAGCTTATATGTCAAATTCACAAACTACAAGGGAGCCTGTGCAAACTGGCATGGTTAGGCATGCATGGCAATTGTTTGTGTTATGTTACGCCACACCAGAGCTCTGGTCAGCCCTGTATTCGAGAAGGCTTATTTCATTCAAGAAAATGATCTAACAGGATCCAACTACATGGATGGATTCCAGGAAACAGCTGACGTTCCATCTGATGTTGAATGTGTTAACAGCCATAATCGGTTCTTTCCAGTTTGGCTACAACTCTGGGGTTCTTAATGCCCCTCAGAAGGTAATTAAGACTTTCATAAATGATTCCTGGTATGAGCGCTTTCAGGAACCCATCCCAAATTCCTCCCTCACAGCCCTCTGGGCTGTCGCTGTTTCCATATTCTTGGTCGGTGGCATGATTGGCTCCTTCTCTGTGGGACTCTTTGTGAACCGCTTCGGAAGGAGGAACTCGATGCTGATAGCCAACATTCTGGTCTTTATCTCTGCTGCTCTCATGGGCTGTTCTAAGCTTGCACACTCCTGGGAGATGCTGATTATCGGCCGATTTGTGGTTGGCGTCTACTCTGGTCTGTCTACTGGCTTTGTGCCCATGTACATTGGTGAGGTCGCTCCCGCTGCCATCAGAGGAGCTCTGGGAAGTCTCCACGAGCTGGCAATTGCCATAGGCATTGTGTTCACACAGGTGTTGGGCTTGGAGGCTCTCATGGGCAACACCAACCTGTGGCCGTTGCTACTCAGCTTCACTGCCATCCCTGCGTTGCTGCAGTTTGCCCTAATGCCCTTCTTTCTTGAGAGTCCCCGCTTCCTGTTCATCAACAACGAGAACAAGGCAGAGACTGTGCTGAGGAAGCTGCGCGCGACCAAGGACGTGAGCAACGACATGGAGGAGATGAAGGAGGAGTACAGGCAGATGATGAGGGAGAAGAGGGTGGCCATGCTAGAGCTGTTCAGTTCACCCCTTTACCGCCAACCTATCTGCATCGCCATTGTCCTGCAGCTCTCCCAGCAGCTGTCAGGCATCAACGGTGTGATCTACTACTCCACCAGTATATTTGAGAAGGCCGAGGTGGAGCAGCCTGCTTATGCCACTCTCGGAGTCGGTTTGGTCAAAGCAGCTTTCACTGTGATCTCGTTGTTTTTGGTGGAGCATGCTGGTCGTAGATCCTTACAGATGATCGGGCTGCTGGGAATGGCTGGCTCTGCCATTCTGATTACCATCGCTCTCAATCTTCTTGACAAGCTGAAGTCCATGTCATATGTTAGCGTCATGGCTGTATTGTTCTTTGTGGCATTCTTTTGTATCGGGCCGGGGCCCATCCCCTGGTTCATCACAGCAGAGATATTCTCCCAGGGACCGAGGCCCTCTGCCATTGCTGTGGCTGGTTTATTCAACTGGACCGCCAATTTCATCGTGAGCTTAACCTTCCCGTATGTAGAGGAGCTGTTTGGCCCATATGTGTTTCTCATTTTTGCCGTGCTGCTGGTCATATTCTTCGTCTTCACCTTCTTCAAGATGCCAGAGACCAAGGGCCAAACATTTGATCAGATCTCCACTCTGTTCCGCCAGGCAGCAGAAGGTTGAGGACAGGGAGTGGTTGGGAGGCCTCAGTAGGAATCATCATCTTCCATTTAATAAAACATGTTGATGGAAGGGTCTCGGGTAGTACCGCAGAGTATAGTGGTTCAAGTCCACTGTGGTGCATGGGAGGGGTTCTCCAGGATGGAGTTGATCATCCTCCTCTCAGCAACTAACTGCAGCCCTTTCTTTTCGGAGGCCAACAACAGAGCTGGCATTCTTTGTGATTGTATTGAGCTTGTTCAGCTCCCAGGCCTTGATGCCACCTCCCCATCATATACCACTGCATAAAACAGAATGCCGAATAGCCTACTACACACATTAAAATACTTGAGCCTCCTCAGGAGGTACAGTCTGCTCTGTCCCTTTTTGTAGACAGCCTCTGTGTTGTCTCTCCAGTCCAGATCAGAACTTTGTTCAGGTGGAAGATTAAGAATTTGTAAGTCCACAATCTCTACCTCCTCGCCCTGGTCAGTAAAGGGTCCTTTTCTTGCTCCGTCTTGTAACTATCACCAGCTCTTTGGTCTTCCTTATGTTCATAATAATTAGACTAACTGTACTCTGTCAAGATGCCAACTTGCACATTGTGCACTCGTGGCCATATATGGCCTACTTGTGCGCCAGCAAAGCGCGCAAGTACTACTTTCGGTACTGTCTGTATGCATGTGTGTGGTCACACTTGGTGGTGGTGGTGTCACCAAGAAAGACGCTCTTTGTACTGTCGATCGGATACAGAAAGCACCAAAGGTAGTACATGCGCGCTACACTGGTGCCAGTAATTAGAATAACTGCACTCTGTCAAGGTGCCAACTCGTGCCTTGTGCACTTGTGGTCATATATGGCCTACTTGTGCGCCATCAGAGCGCGCAAGTACTACTTTTTGGTTTGGTGCTGTCTGTATTTATGTGGGTGGGGAAGTTGGCACTCTGTCAAGGTGCCAACTTACATCTTGTCATTTATATCAGGTCACACTTGTTGGTGGTGACGTCGCCAAGAAAGGTGCTTTGTCATTGGCTAATGGCCCTGCCCTTGTACTGTCGATACAGACAGCACCGAAATTAGTAATATAACACTCTGTCGAGGTGCCAACTTGCTTGCCTGGAATCAGACGAATGCGCCCTTGGTGCATTTGGGTCTGGCCCTGCTCAATTGTGAATCCATTTCCTCGCCCCGAAGAGTTGTTTGACCAATCAGGGCCCAGTATTGGTCTGGTCTAACATCACAGGTTTACAAAGTGGTGTGTTCTAGGTTTGTTTTCTTTTCCAGAGGGATACGATAATCATTCCCTGCATAACATGCGTGCGGTCGTGGAGATACCCTAGGGCTTTTTCAGTGGAAGAAATGGTTAGTAAGTAGTTAGTAGTAAACATTCTACACATCATGCTATGTATATTGCGTAACACGGTAGAAAACACCACTGGGTTTACAGGTGTCTAAAAGAAACTCACTCTAGAATATGTGAGGTCCCTGCGTGGTTGTGGGTTCAAATCCACTGCGGTCCATCCAGCTTTGTCGAGTGTACATCATACATGAGAAACTGCCGGCCCCCACCTTCACTTTATGCGGCCCACAGGTTAATATCAAAATCTCTCTCTCTCTAGGTCGTCCTCAGACGAGCCTTCCATCGTCGCTTCCAGTCATCCCGGTTCTCCATACATCTGGCCAGCTCGTTGGTGCTTTGCACTCCTGTGTCTTTCTTGAGTACATCCACGTATGTTATTGTGGGGCGTCCTCGTGACCGGTGCCCAACTGCCCATGTGTTGGTTCCCATAGCACCAATTTGCTGGCAGGCAGCTCCTGATGTCTTTGGCAGTGTCCTGCTAGTCTCATTCTTCTCACTGGCAGCAATTTTCTCGCTCACCCTTGGTATTCCCTCATACAGGCTCTTGTTGGTAATATGTGCACTCTTGCCGATGTTAAGTACTGCACACAACATTCTAGTGTAGCACCCATCTAGAGACTTCTGTGATATAGTATTCCAATTCAAAACATGCAAACATGACCTGCTTTAATTACTTCTGTCTATATTAGTAGCTTAGTGACTAGTGCAAATAAAGACAGAACAATCACACCCAGTGTGAAGTGAGCGGTGCTATTTATGCTATTTTTGGTCAATGTGGGATGGGGGGACATACGTTCATAAAGACACAGGACATACTGTATGTACACACAGACAAAGCCAGATGTAGGAGTGGTTAGAACCACTCAAGAAAATGTAATACAATAGTTTAGGAAGGTAAATGGAAACAAAAGACAAAAAGACAGTCCCAATACCCAATTTCTTACACTTTTGCCCCTGTTCATTTCACCATATGGACATATAAAAAGTATCCTAAAGAGGATCTACAAAAGTATCTACTGTACAGTATAACAAGACATTACACTAATATTGTAATTATGAGGTCTCCTAATAATCTTTGGCACACTGCTAGCATGGTGTTTATAATAACAAGGTATGCCGAAGACGTCTGTTATCCAGTAAGTTCATGTGTATGGCATCTGTGTAACGGATATGGGATTCAAGTTTGGTCATGTATTTGGCAGTTGGAAATGTGCAGAGACAGCATGAACATAATTATGCTAAAATTTTAGTTTTCAAGCTAACACGGCAATGAATGAATAATATGTGCAATTATCCTGGCATACAATATGTTTACCCATTGTGATCTGTCTCCTTGCACAATAGTTAAAGGGAAAACTGTTAATAGAGGCCACCTCTGAGCCCTACATGTGAACTTTAAATTTAAATTATGTGGGCTGCAATTGCCGTCTCGTCGGACTATTTGAAAGGCGTTATCTTGGATGCAAATTAAAATATTTGACTAGAGAAACCGCTTTGAAATGTCAACATGAAGTGTTTTCACTATGCACAATATAATCACATTAGGAAGGGAGCTAATTGTTCTGTGAGAGATAATGAAGGAAAAGAAAAAGGAGAGGAATTAGCATATTAACTAAAGCCCCTAAGATAAGTCATGCTCATACGGCTATTTATTGATTTATATAAATGCCAAGGCTTTTGGGAGTGAGCTATAAAAACATGGTTTAATTGATCATCTGAAAGATCTATATCAGTCCTTTACTTCAGCTAGAATGCATGTCTCTGAGGACCATTGTTCACTGGCAAACTAGTTAATATTCTTGTAGGAGAGGATAGTGAAATTGAACAGAGTCAAGTCTCAAAGACAATGTGCATAGTCTGCCTCCTGCAGAGATATCATATTGTCTACCCTTTTTCTCCTGTTTTCCTCAGTGTAATGCACATTCTTCATTTCTTAAAAGCACATGAACCTCCTGAACCAGCAGAACAATACATGCAATGGGTTGCACGAACTGCCAAAGCGTGAGCGGAGTTGACGTACAGTAGAATGTACGTCATGTTCCACCTATGAACTATGTAGGGCTTGGATTGTTCATGCCAGTCTCCAATTTCTCACACACACACACACACACACACACACACACACACACACACACACACACACACACACACACACACACACACACACACACACACACACACACACACACACACACACACACACACACACACACAAAACTAAAGGTACTTGAGTACTCAATTACATGTATTTGTTACTGTCCACCATAATTTGAGTTGTGCACCAGTGCTGCTCTGTGTATTGCACCACAAATAGTTGATTTACAAACCCACAATACGTTCCAGTGTGACACACTGTGGGCTTGTAGATCGGCTATTTTTCACTCACAACTAAGCATAAATCACCTTTACAGCACAGCAAATGTTATTGGTGTAGCCTCTAAAAAGCAATCTGCATTACATCTCCTCACAGCGTGGATAAGAATTCGTTTTAATTTAGCAATATTGGAGCTACAGTAATTGTTACATGCTTTTAGTAGCCGGGGACCCACAAGCCCAAAAGCTCAAGGAATACAGAGGTCCACAGAATGAGAGGCCTGCTCTGCCGGAAACATCGCGAAAAAATGTTATGGTCATTTGTATATTCACTGTCCCATTGACTCCACTAGAAATATTCAAAAAATAAATAAAAAGTCTGCTTTAAGGGGGGTTCTTCATGATTCTGAATCCATTCCAAGCATTTGTTTAGCATGAAAAACATTCCTTGGGTTAACTTTCAGCAGCCCAAAACTGTGAAAAGTGGGAAAAAAAGTGATGACTCATCACTTTTCACAGTTTTGAGGGGCCGAAATCTAGCCCAAGGAATGTTTTTCATGCAAAACAAATGCTTGCAATGGATTCAGAATCATGAAGAACCCCTAGTTTGACACCTCACATGCTAATTAAAGCAGACCTTTTTTTTTATATATATATATATTTCTAGTGGAGTCAATGGGACAGTGAATATACAAATGACCATAACGTTTTTTCGCGATGTTTCCAGCAGAGCAGGCCTCTTATTCTGTGGACCTTAATGGCCAAACTAATAGATAAAACATAAATAAAAAGTACGGCAGAAAATCACAGGTCCCCTCCCATTTTGGTGACTGGGTCCCCGGCTATAGGCATGCACTCAGGTCTTGCCGTCTGTCCTCAAATCGGCTCCAGCCCATCTCTCATTCCACCAACCATCAAACTCGCCTCACTCCTCGATTGGTCCTACAATCTCCTGTCCACCAATCATATATCCAGGCACCACAAATAAAAAGCCCTGTGCACCTGCATTCGTCCCTTCCCTATTTTTGCCAGGTTGCTATCTACATAAAATGCTATCTAAATTCAATTTAGCCTTTACGAAAGTCTGCAAGGATATCGAGGCTGAAAGACACAGCTTAGTTTTGTGTGTAACAGACTGCTCATTTCTGTCCTTTTAAGCCATTAAGTTGTTGTATAGCAAGTAGAGGCGGCTATGGGAGTTATTGAGTTCATTTTGGATCCCCATTAGACCCCTTCCTGGGGTCCACACAGAATAATATACATACAAAAAAAAACAAATAAAGTTTACAGAAAAAACATCCAGTAAGTTCATGTGTATGGCATCTGTGTAACTGATATGGGATTGCTTTGTCATGTATTTTGCAGTTATTGCAGTGACAGCATGAACTTAATTATGCTCAAATGTTAGCTCTCAACCTAACACGGCAATGAATCAATATGTGCAATTATCCTGGCATACAATATGATTACCCATTGTAATTTGTGATCTGGCCACTTGCACAATAGTTACAGGAAAAACTGAATACAGGCCACCTCTGAGCCCTACATGTGAACTTTAAATTAAAATTATGTGGGCTGCAATTTCTGTCTCATCGGACTTGCCGATCCTAAGAAAGTTTGGATAGGACAAAAGCGCTTTAAACTCCTGTTGTCCAATGCTTTGCTTTTTTTCTTTTACTTTGGTTAGTAGGTAGGTACAGTAGGTAGGTAGGTCTTTGGTTATATTGCTTACTTTGATTTGGCACCACTAGTCCTTTTACAGGTTGTTGTTTTTTTTGTTTTATTTCAACCTTTTATATACTGTACCTTTGTCAGCACCAGTCACCTGCACTCTCACAATGTAAAGAAACACAACTCATTATCATTCCTATAGTGATACCATCCCTTTCCCTCCTAGACTACCAGTGCAGGACATAACCATAATATATAGTCGCTGTCCTTGTGTCCAAAACTGTTATTTTTCAAGAAATGTAAAAGTCAAATTCATTTTTAAATATGCACATTGAGTGTTTCTGCCTGACAGAAACCTTGAATGCAGACACATGTAATGTGTCTACATGCTGTACCTGTGTCATACCTTTAATGTCTATAGCAGAAAGTAGGCCTTCTTGCCGCCTAGTCAGCCAAAGCCGAGTCCAGAAGGTCCCACCTGTGGTTAATGCCTGGGGTACAGTAGATGCTTCCAGAAAGGCCATGTGTTTTTCACAGGAGTCTGCACTGCAACAGAAGATTTCACCATTAAATGTACAATGTACAATACTCAAACTTTCTTATAATCTTACTTATAAATTATGTTGTTGACTGTGTGCATGCCACCTTTGCAATAGTCTGCACTGGGGCAGAGGAAAATAGTTACATATTATCACGGGACATCCCTGAAACTGTCCATTGAGGTAAATAAAATCATGTAAAAAGGAGATTCCTTGAGTGCTGGCAACTACTTCTTTCTCATATGCTATTTTGAGCCGTGCACCTAAAAGCCTTCATCTAACTTGGAGTGTTTCGGGCTGTCTGCTCCTACGGTACTGAGCCTTTCCAACAGACTGTAAAGCAAGCGATCTTCATCCCATTCATGCGTTTATCATGAATGGGCATAAATATAACGATTGCATTCACCACGGCTTTGTAACTCGCGCGGCCCTGGCCCGCTCTTCACGGAGAGCAGGACCAAGGTCCGCTGGCCTTCGTGCCGCTTGCAATGTCGTGGACAATAACTGTGACATCTAACCATTGTATTGCTCATCAGTACGGTAGGAGAGCCCGTTTGTACATTTGCCCCTGTTAGTCCACTCTGGGCGTCGGACAACTGGGCGTCGGACAACTGGGATTTTCCTGTTGAATAGTAGTTAGTAAAAGTGCCCAGTTTAACTAGTAGTTAAACTAGTTAAAAGTAGTTTAACTAGTAGTTAAATGGGTGCTCGGCTGGTGCAGTGGTGTAGTGCCTGCCCACCATTGCAGTGGCTTGGGGTTTCAATCCACCGTGGTGCATCCGGATTTGTCGAGTGTCTATACCAGGGTTCCCCAATAGGCGGCCCGCGGGCCATTTGCGGCCCGCGGGGGGCTACTGTCTGGCCCACACCAGTAATAATGGTGGTATAAGAGCAGCAACAACACTAGTATATCGTCGTTGTCGGGTGGAAATCTCCAAATTTGTACGCAAATCATACAAGGCCATCGCACAAAAAACAGCAGATCTACAAGCACACAACGCCTCGCGGTGCGAGGCGTTGTGTGCTACTAAATTGGGGAGAAAAAAGTTTAGTGTGTGATTTGAATCATTTGGACATTAGTCATGGACGTTGGTCACAACATTGATCACAATGCCATGATCCCCATCGTTCACAGAGTTGATCACAATTAGTAAGGGAAAGTTAGCCTATTGCCAGACCAATCTGGGAACTACATCTAAATCACTAGCTTTCTTTACAAATGTGTTCATAAAGGTGTCTACTATCACCTCTGAACTTTGTCAAACCCAACTCCCTTGACATACTTTGTGGGAGCCAATCAAAGTTGGGGATATCGGGATACCCAGGGCCTGCGGGATTAAAGGGGGAAAATTTAAAAATGGCCAATATGAACTTATGAGGTGTGTAATTAGGGTATTGTTGGGCTGCTGAATCCATTCCAACCATTAGTTATCAGTAAAAATTACTCCTTGGCCATGAAAAAGGCCCAATTGGCTAAGGCTTAGCCAATCATGTCATTCGAGTTCACCTGTGTCCTGTTAGTCCCTATCCTATGTTTTAAACCCTGTGTTTGAGTGTTCCTTGTCAGATTGTATCATGTTATCCTGTGTGTCATGATGTGCGCTTAGCCACCTGATCTTGAATAGTTTTCATGAATTCAAACCCTACTCCAACCTTTTTTTTTGCAAAGGTAGTCATTTTAACTGAAAACGAATGGTTGGAATGGATTCAGCAGCCCATAAATACCCAAATTGCACACCTCATACGTTCATATTGGCAATTTTTTATTTCCCCCCCCCCCCCCCCCCCCTTTAATCCCAGGCCCTCGGGATACCCAAAAGCTTTGATTGACTCCCACAAAGTATGTCAAGGGAGTTGGGTTTGACAAAGTTCAGAGGTGATAGTAGACACCTTTATGAACACATTTGTGAAGAAAGCTAGTGATTTAGATTTAGTTCCCAGATTGGTCTAGCAATAGGCTAACTTTCCCTTACTAAATGCCATCAATCCCCTTTGCTGCAGGCTGCAAAACCTTTTCCCTGTCTCCGTTCAAACAGCTGACACTGGCAATGTATTTTCCTAGCAGCATCTCCTCTGCTCTGGCCATGGTTACGCTGGGGGCCCGTGGCACCTCAGCCACACAGATTTCAGAGGTCCTGCACTTCTACAAGGCTATGGATGACGTCCTTGTTTCGCGAGTGAAGGGACACTGTTGACAGTTGTTAGATTTAGAATTAAAAATGCCTGGTTCCAGAGGGCTCAAAAAGGTACAGGAGGTGGGTGGGGGATCAGGTGGACAATCAGACGTGGACAACATCTTTCTCAGGTTCGGGGGTCTCTTGAAAACAGGGTCTGTGGAAACCACATGCCAGTGATTATTGGTGATGTCTTTTGCTAGTGGAGAACACTGAATAGCACAGATGATCTTGTTGTCACTGATTTTGGTGCCATGGTCGTGTACAACTGTCAACACTTGTCACTTCACTCGATAAACAACTTAGGCCTATATAAATAGTGTTCCTTGGAGCGTCCAGACTGAAGCACCATGGAGGCATCAACCCCAGTGTCCATGGTGGTGGGCGGGTTTACGTTAGCCCTGGATGCAAGTAACAAAACAAATAAATAAAAGTGAAGCATGTGTGTGCTACCACTTCGTCACGTTAAGTTCACTCACTGACTGTGACTGTACGGAAAGTTATCGTAACCTTCTAGACATTATACAGGTATGCACAGGCCTAGAATTTAATCGTTTAGGGGCACGGCCAATTGGCCTTTGGTGTTGTAAATCTTTTGAGGGCACAAAGGCCAAATGCTAGGGCAGGAAGGCCATCAAGTAAAACAATGTTTAGTCCATTTAAATAATTAATTGAATTTTAGGGTTAAGGATGATTTTGAATTTTAGAATATCTGCAGTGAAAAAAAGCTCAGCCCTGCTCAAATCAAACTTACTGCATTGGTCAGGGGTCATCAACCCCTGGGCTTGTGATGGAGTAGGAAAGCTGAGAGAGAGAAGATGTAGATGGAGCAATTTATAACCCATTTAAAAAGATTGCTTTAAAGGTCAAGTGTATTATTGTTATTATTTCCATGGCCATCTCTGAACTTTTAACTGCTTTCTTACCTTTTTTCACTTTCTACTTTTTCCTACCGGTTGGTGATGGCTTTGAACTTTTCAAAGCACTAAAGACAATCGTCACATTGACATCATAAGATTGTCCATAAGGGGTAAGGCATGGATAAAAATATAGCTGAGAATCTCAACAAAAGACACCGTTGTCTACATGACAAGAAGGAGACACTGGTGTCTACATATTGACAAGAAAGAGACAGAGGAGAAAGTGGTACAGTCAGCTGGGGCATTAAGGCCACTGTGGCCTCAGGGCATGCCATTTTTTTAGGGGCACAAGGCCAAACTGTGGGTCAGCGACGGCCATGGCCTTCATGGCCTCCCTGAAATTCCTGCCCTGGGTAAGTACACGTACACGCACACGCACACACACACACACACACACACACACACACACACACACACACACACACACACACACACACACACACACACACACACAGCACTTCTGCTCATTCATGTCCGCCTCCCATCTCCCTCTCTCCCCATTTCCTTCTCTTTAATTCCTAATTTATGCTCTGTCGAACAGCCATGTCACACACCGGAAAAAGCAGATCGACAAGCTCACAATGCGCTGAATCTGCAACGTAGCGTGAGCTTATACATCGCCATTTGCGGCGCACAACACCACAGTATGGTTAAGTCTAAAAGGAACCAGGCTTAACTCAGGTCATCAGTCAACACAGCCTTTCCCCGCACCAAGCAGTGCCCGGTGCTATTTACTCTGAAGAGGTCATATTCAACTGGTGCCACATCTGGCCCTCCCGCGCCATTCAATGTCACCTCAAACAAATGAATGCCGTTCCATTTGGCCCAGCAGTGTGGCACTTGCCGCAGCAATATAAATCCATGTCATACTGTAGCATCCTCAACCACAGGGGAGAAAAGGAGGTGAGCTTTCTATATGAGCCAATAGTACAGAGCCAATAGTATAGAAGAATAGCCTGGGTAATGCTTAGCTGTGCACTGTTTTCACACAACCCAAAATAACAGATCTACAAGCTCACAACACATCACAGCGTGACGCGTTGAGAGCTTGTAGATCTGCTATTTTTGTTATGCGCGACACCGCCGGGCAACCAATTACAAATCAGGCAAAAGAAAAGCAAACTACTGTGGCAGAGAAAATGTCGACAAGGGGAAAACCATGAGTGTCAATCAAAGTGTTCAATTTATCTTTTCAGGAAATGCAACGGCAACATCACAGCGTTCCTTGCACTTGTCAATCATGAATGAATGCAAACTTCCAACACAACAGAACTCACACACACAAAAAAAAAAAACGAAATAAGCACAGTACTACACTAATTGGGTTTTGTGCAATATGATATGATATGATAATGATAGTTACCTACTCCTCGGGTATCGCAGCCCAACCCAGCTGCTTTTTTTTCCAGCTTAACCCAGCTGAACCTAGGTTCCCGAGGCTAAGCTGAACCCAGTGCAGCCCACAAGGAGCGCGAGGGGGGGAGCAGTGATAGCTGGAGCGGGGAATCGTACCTGCAACCTCTGGGGTCTCCGGAGTCCTAGGTATGGACACTAACCACTCAGCCATCACTGCTCTAATATGCAATGTCACTGTGGGCTGCCATGCTGCAGTCTTTGTGCATTTCAGAGCATGAATAAAAAAGCACAGCAATGCAGAGAGTCGAGCTCTTTGTTGATAGTGCTTGAAGTAATTTGCCTCTGCAAATGACGGAAAGCAAGATGGATGAACAGCAGAAAATGCCTGGAGAAGTTTCTCAAATTGCACACTGAGATCCCTGTGTTTTCATGGTGAGAAATCAGCACAGTCTTTCTCACTGACACGCCGGACACCACAACTAATTGAATCTGTAGCTACAAGGGCGAGGTCAAACTGTTTCTGCTCATTGCGGTCATGTAAATGTGTTTCAGAGGTAACTAATGTGCCCGTTCAAACATCATCTGTCATCCTGACTGGGATAGCACACAGGTTACAGTGTGTGAAGAACTGCAGCAGCAACGTTCTTAGGTGGATAAGGATCGCCATATATGGAAGTTGAAACAAGGAATTGTGCAGCATCAAAATGAACAACAAAGTGTAAGTATACTGTAGCTCTTAAACACTGCAACAACAGTCTGAAAAGGAATTGAAAGGGATAGTTCCCAAAAAAAATAACTTTTCTATGGACTTCATTCATTCCTAAGCCAATAGTTTGATGACAGGCAGTGGTTCCCTATGAAGATGAAAGAACACAAAGAGCCTGCTTTGTTTCCAATAGAGTCTCTTCAAATTATTGGCTTGGAATGCGACAAAAAACTAAAACATATCCATGAATTCAAGTCTCCATGGGTGAGTAATCGATAGGGGAAAAAAGCCATTTAGGGGGAGAAGTTTGTGAACCACCCCTTTAAAGAGACAATTTTAGCAAAGGAAACAAAAAAAAGAAAAGGAAGAAGAAACCAAAGAAAGGATCACAAATGATACCGTCCTTACTGCACCAAGTTCACTGTTCTTTACCACACACTGGTTCACTCCTTTTCATTACAACGGCCCCCGTAACTCTGTGAGTGTACACTCTCACTCTCAGGTGCATTTGGAACCCCCACGAGAAACCCTGAGGGTCCCTGCGCCCCACTTTGAGAACTAGTGCTTTAACACAATGTTCCACTGCCGAGACCAGCGAGCAGAGCATCCGCACCTCTCAGGGCAGTGTGTTATCAGTGACACAAGTGACAAGCGCTGAGTGACAATGTCAACCCCTTGTCTTACACTCCCCATCCTATAGTTGGGGACGGTTGCACTTTGAGTTGACACCCCGAGGCAGCTCTCCAGCATGTCAATACTGCGAGTCATGGATGATGGAGTTGTATAGTATCTTTGAAGTGCCACTAGTGATTCACCAAACGTAATAATCACGAAATAATGTATTTATATTAGATGCAAGAAGCAAGATATCATTATCTTGCATCTAATAATAAAGAAGTTATTAAGTTTCAGGCCTTCATGGCTCAAAAATCCATGCTGGTCAACAGAGACAGACACTTGTGGATTCTGAATGCATGTTTTTTGCGGCTGGTTGCCAGACCCATGAAATGGGTAGGCCTACATAAGCAAATGTCTGTCCGGGTTTTCTATATAAAGGGTATATATGATGATGACATGATGATGACATGCCTATAAAAGGCATGATGTCATAAATGATGATGACAGACAGGGGGTCTGGCACAACCAGGTTGACCTGGTCTAGTTTTACATAGTAGCATGCACATTATTATTATTATTAATATCGTTTTAGGGATCATTCCTCATTAAGTCATAAGATAATGGTGATTTGGAGGAGGAGGTCACCACCACCTAACATTTCACCACAGCAACCTGTTCCTTGCATTGATAAACTTTAAGCATGTGGCCTTGCTTGCAGCTTGCTTTCTAAACCCTCTAAATAAGACCACAACATGGAAAACACAGTGTTCATGGTTTCAGTCACAACATAGCCTATCCATTTTTAATTATGCTGGTCTGGACCGGTTGGCCACAACCTCCATTAAAGGTCCCTAGATCCTTGCTGCACAAAAGGGTTAACAACAAAAGAAAACAAAATAGGCCTAACTGGATGCCTATACAGTAGCAGCTGCCCATTAGAAGTGTTTGTGTGCTTGTTGAGTGAAGGCACAAACATCCCTTTTGTGAGCTGCAAGAGTGACTGATTGAATACTATATTAACAGTCTGCACAAAAAGTAGCTACAGTTCAATACAAGGTCTGCTAAGAAGAATTTCAAACCCAAAAAAGCCTAGCTGGCTTGTTTCCATTGGGGTCCAATTTGTACTGAATTCATCAAATGTAATGTATCTTCATAAACTCCTTTAACGCAGATAGGCCTATAGTAGCGAGCTTATAGGAGCTAAATACTCGAGGGGAGAGAAAAAAAAAGATACCAATACCTGTACCTGTGCTGTGCCGCTTCCCGTTGAATGAAGGATTGTTTATAGTTCATGTTTGCTCAAAAGTTATTAACATAATAGCCCAAACCAACGGGGGTTGTCATTTGTTTTGATGACGCGCACACTGCACGAATATAATACCGAGAGGAGCTGCTAACTTCAGGTGTACCGTCGGTGTAGGCCTAATGTCAAACGCTAACAATGTTAGACATAGGAGATATGCTTGCACCGGTTGGCTTGCAGCTTCAAAACAAACACCAGCTGCCCCTCAAGCACAACTCAATGATGCCCTCAAGTGGCCAGAACCGCAGCTGCAGTCAAAGCAAACAAACACTTAGTCATAAACCATTGTCTGATACTGTATAAAGCTCATTTCCTCTTTGCATTATATCTGCCCTTCTTTAAAAAACAAGCAATTATGCAGACAAGTAAAAGACTGCCAAGCAGCAGATTTCTGCTCCTCAGTGCAGCTGAAAGGGGATGATAAATCATGATGAAAGATGGTAGAGATTTGGAGGAGTTATTTAAGGATAGAGCTGTCCATGAAAAGCAGCCAGTATTAGCTCAACAGAGAGAATATCTGATATAGATCAAAATGCCTCTGCTGAATAATGATCTGGTGGTAAAATATGAACCCACTGGCCCATTAATTGCAGTTTCAAAATATGAAATCCAAACGATCACACAACTGCATTCAGTTGAGGCATTTGATTGCTCTGTAGCTGGCATCTACAATGCTTCACTTATTTTATTTATGTTATATACCACACATGACATAGGCTACTCTTATTACCCACCCATCTTGCTTTTTTATTTTAATTATTTTATAAATTGTAGATTAATACTGAAGACATAAAAACTAAGAACACAATGGATTTATGTAGTAGCCTAAACAAAACAAAAAGTGTAAATCGTTTCAAAGTACAGCCACTTTTTGCTTTGATGACAGCTTGGCATTCTCTCAATCAGCTTTAGTCTTGAAGGAGTTCCCAAAGGTGCTGAGCACTTCTTGGCTGCTTTTCCTTCACTCTGTGTTCCAACCAGGGGCGTCACACCAAATTCTGGGCCCTGGGTACAAGGATTCACTGCGGGCCCCCCATGAATGTTAACTATTGAAAAATAGCAGAAATACAAGCTCACAGCGCGGCACCGAGTGCCGCGCTGCGAGCTTGCATATCTGCTATTTTTGAAAAATCGTGAAAATGTGTGCAAGAAACCTATGTCAAGGACCCCCAAGATGATATGTATTTGGCCACAGACCCCGATCTCAAAATATTTAGTTCCAGGGACCCCCCAGAAGCAAAATTTTAGTTAGAAATGTTCGCTTAAAAAATAAATATATCCAAAGATTTTCACACATTTTCACAACTTTTCAAAAATAGCAGATCTACAAGCTCACAGCGCGGCACTCGGTGCCGCGCTGTGAGCTTGTATATCTGCTATTTTTCAATGGATAAAGTTATTAGGGCCCCTCCACCTTGGGCCCCAGTAACTCAGTCCCACTTTCCTACCCCTTGTGACGCCCCTGGTTCCAACTAATCCCAAACCATCTCCATTGGGTTTGGGTTAAGTGATTGTGGGAGGCAGGTCATCTAACGCAGCACTCCATCACTCTCCTTTTAGGTTAAATAGCCCTTAGCCTGGGGGTGTGTTTGGGATCAAGGATCATTGTCCTGTTGAAAAACAAATGAAGCACAAACCAAATGTGATGGCATGGCGCTGCATAATGCTGCATAATGCTGTGGTGATTGATAGCCATGCTGGTTAAGTGTGCCTTGGATTTTTTCCATAGAGTTATAATAAGAATTTTTCAGACCAAAGTACAGATTTCCACTGAGTGGTCTTATGCCCATTCCTTGTGTTTCTTGGTCCAAGCAATTATCTTATTCTTGTCCGTCCTCATTAGTGGCTTTATTGTAGCAATTTGACCACGATGGCCTGATTCACACAGTCTCCTCTGAACAGTTCATGTTGAGATGTGTCTGCTACAGTACTTGTCTTGAACTCTGGGAGGCCTTTTTGTGGGCTCTACTGTGTGTGAGTAATTTACTTTGTGTAGTTCAATGCTCCTGTGCAGCAGCGCGAGTGAGCTTTTGTGATGCTGTGAAAAGAGTGATATGGTACTTGTTGTTGGGTGGAAACCTTGTCCAATACCGTTCATTTTAGAACTGATCTAAAATAGTGAAAATAGCTGATCTACAAGCACACAACTTCTCGCATTGCGAGGCATTGTGTGCTGTAGGTCTGCTATTTGCTACTACTAGTTTTGTGTGACAGTCTTGTATGATGAAGCAAGGCTTTACCTTACGAAAAAACATACAAATTTGAAAGTTGATGATATGGTGTGGTAGATTTACTGTAAAAACCTACTTCTTTCTTTAGTGTTGGGCTCCTGGGTGAATGGCAGAAAGGTACAGTAGGCTTCTTTGAAGGTTTCGAAGTTACGTTGAAGTTCTTAGGAAAGAAACATTAATCAATTGTGTCCAGTGAGTTTCAATTGAATTTGAATATACTTTGATTCTTTTAACACAAATCTTCTCTTCTGGGGGTCCCTGTCAGCAAAAAAACATTCAGGTGGGTGGTCCGTGCAGACAAATACATATCATTTTGGGGTTCCCTGGCAACAGAATGTTTGAGAACTACTGATTTAGAAGGCATTTGTAAAATTGGCCTCGGGTCTTAATGGGTGCTAATGCTCTATGGTGGCCTTACTAATGACTTAACAATGTAGTTCTACGCTAATGATGTAGCCACAGGGAGACAAACTTAGCTAAATTCAATGTGCACTGTGTAATCCACCACAGTGGGAAGCATGGGTATGGGAGGAGGTGAACGGTGAGGGAGGTGGCAAGGTGGTTCAACAGATTTGGGAGCAGTTTAGTCTTCAGAGGAGCGTTGAGTTAGGACAGCTTTTGAATAACACAATATGTAACACATGCTCATAGTGGTAGGATATTGTCCCAATGAAACCTTACCACACATTATTTTCAGGTTCTGTGACTACAGAAATTATTACACAATGCAGCTTTAAACTTTGACATACTGTTGTCGACTGCATGTTGATTCTCAATGATGGGCGACACTGCGTACTGTAAAAACGTAATTTATTAATAACCACAGATGCACAATGCATTTTCTTATAATTTACAAAAAGACAAAAACAATATTATTAGTTATTTTATTCTACTACAATAGTTAAAAGGAGTCAAGGCTTTAAGGATGATTTCATTTTCATAGAATGTAGAACCATTATTGTTATTAGTACAAGCACAGTCAACCACTAAGACAACTGAACACTGAGTTATCTCTGTATCATTGCACAACATATTCCCAACCTGTTTTCGTACCAAAATGAAATGTATTTGCATCATAGGGTAGGGTTAAGGTTCAAAATATTGACTTTGAATATTTAATCATAAAATGTTTGTGTTAAGGAATTAGTTGTGCACCTGCTTATGAAAATGTACAGAAACACACTGTACTGCCATACGGTTTTCAAACTGCTAATAAAGTATTCAATGAACCAATCAGCCTTAATCTTTGGTGGTTATACAGTATCTGCCGTGGTTGACAAGTACATGAACTCAGAGGTATCAATAAAGTAAAATAAAAAGTGAATACAGTATGTGAAACCCACTGGCACCCTCTGCCACACAGCATTTACCTGTACTTCTAAAAGAGGCTTTTGGTCTTCAGGTCACGATAAAACCGTCATTGGTTTCCAAAGTCATTGTGACTAGTGACTACAGTAGCCTACTGTAGATACAGATCCCCACCTCCCCGATTGCTATCACATTTTATTGTTCAGTCCATAGGAGGCAGCCTAGTAATGATTAAATGGTGCAGTCTCCTTCAACTCATGGTACCCCTGGTGGTTTGGCTCTGTGAAGAGACAAAGAGGGCAGTTAGGGCTGGGAAGTACCACAAAGTCTACCTGTTTTCCTGCATAGTCTCAAAAGACTCTTTTAGAAATAAAGGCTGTTACATATTGATTTCAAACTGACGGGAGAAGAATACTCAGTGTTGTGTGCAAGAGTGTTTCTATTTTACAAATGTTTCACTACTGTACTCTTAGAGTACCACCCATTTAATCTTCCTACAGATGTTGTTTCTTCAAGCCCATTTAGGTTTTCACCTCATTCAGTTACGGGGCAAGAATTGCTTTACAAAGCATAATATGTATTGTGCTATTTGTTTTCTCTTTTTAATAGCCTGCAAGTGTAGTCTGTAAAAGGCAGTCACTTAATAATTTTCTGGACATCCCAGACGATGTAGACAAAACAGGCCACTAGCAGAATGCGTTTGAGAGTGTAGATAAGAGTTACGGTACCGAGGGTCATATTCTCCTCCACCAGGGGCCTCTGCTCACAGCAGTTGACCACTTTTCCCTGCGCTGCCCCCAGGATGGTCATGATATCCACAAGGTTGAGCTTCCCCTCTTCCCTGGCCTCTTCCACTTCCTCCTTCAGCTCCAGCGCGGCCTCCTCGCGCTCCTCCATCTCCTCTTGCGTGAGCATCTGGCTCAGGCCCTGCCCCGGGCCACCGTTTCCCACCTGAGGCGGCGCCAGTGAGCACAGCGCCCTCACCTGGCCATAGGACTTCAAATGCACGCAGTTGGCACGCAGGAAGAGCAGCAGCACGTTGAGGTCGTTCAGCGGGCATCCCAGCTTGCGGCCACTGATGAGGCCCAGGGCCGGAAGCACCTCGTACACGGACAGGAAGGTGGTGTCCCAGACGAAAAGTCGCACCAGGCTAAACAGAACAATGGGACCTAGCAGGACGTAGACAGCGCCGTTGGCGACACTTATGACCTGGAAGACCAGCTGGCCGGTCATTTTGCACTGGACCAGCTCCGGTATCCAGTTCTGGTCGCGCAGCATGCCTGTGCGAACGAAGCAGCTGAACTCGTCCTGCAGGAAGGCGGAGAGGTGGAAGTAGGCCAGATAGAGACAGGCGGCGGTCATGAAGGTTAGCAGCAGGAAGCCGCGCAAGAAAAGCATGCTAACCAAGAAGTAGGAGTTGTGTTTGCACTGCATGTATCTCTCCAACAGGGGGTACTCAAAGTAGCGCTTCCTTTTAGCCCTGGAAAAACAAAAACAAATAATGAAAGATGAGTTCTGTATCTTTTTTACACATGCCAAACTCCCTCTCTGCCGGCGAAGTTACGCCTCTATTAAGACTGATTTATGTATTTGTTTGCATTGTTTGAACTGGGGAAGTAACTTTGTGACTGGCAACGACAAAACGTTTTCTATCCACTCTAAGTCTTGAGGCACTCTCACCTCTCCAGCTCAGCCTGAAAAGTGAGGGGGTTCTTAGTGTTCTGGCGTATGTCCAAAATGCTTTGGGCCATTCGGACTGAGCGGTTGTAAGACTTGTCAAGCTCGTCAATGATGAAGAGCAGGTCGGAGCCCAGCGTGGGCATGACGAGCTGGCGCCAGATGAGAGCCGGCAGGTACATCAGAACTGCCATGGCCAGGAGAGAATAGGGGAACATCTGGGAGGATGGATAGAATGGGGGAGAGAGAGAAGAAAAGACAAAACAAAACGGAGTGAGGAGGGGAGTGAAAAAATGGAGTTACACAAAACAATGGTTTAATAATAACCATTCTCTTATTCAACATACACACATACTTTTGTAGAACTGCTTATTACACATTCAACCACCACATCTGGAATGTTTATTATTCACAGACCGAATAGTTCAGCAACAAAAGGGCAGGGAAGGGAGAGTCCGGTTTTCTGCTGGAGGCTTACCTCAGTGTTTTTAATTGTAGTCATTCTCTGTCCGCACAGTAAAGGAAAAAGTTTCACCATGTTTTAGCTACCCTAGAAGAACAGTTTGGAAGTGTAGCCACCCTACAATTACAAACTGTTTTAGGGTATAGCTAAATCACGATGAAACATTTTCCTTTGGTGTGACTGCTACAGGCTCAACGGTAGGCCAGATGACAGCCACGTTTCTTTTAGAACAAAGTTATCTATTTCCCAGGATATCAACACACTGCTTCCTATGCCTTACTTGTACAGTAACTGTATGACAGTTTGCCGCATGGAAGTAAGAAGACACAATTGTCATGTCATTAGGAGGCTCTCCTAAATGTATGTGGAGATGACTGATGCGTGTGTATTCACATCACACCTATAGCTCTGAGTCCAATTAGTTTGAAGTGTGACTTCCATCGCCATCGGCCAGCCTACACACTGTACATACTATACAGTACATTCTGAAGTGTTAATTGAACCAAAAATATAACACAACAAAATATAATGAACACTGACAAGACAAATAGCAACTCAAACTGATAATTAGTCTACGGTTGTATTGTGTGGAGCCCAGGAAGATTAGCTGTTGTTATGCACCGGCCGTTCAACGCAACGATCCAGAAACCTTTCTTTCGAGCCGTTGTGCCAATTGTCTGTTGATTTAGATATAGCAGAGGAGAATGCAAAGAATTCTCTCTAAACAACAAAGTCAAACGAACTTGATCGCAATCTCTCTACTTACTTTGTGCACCCAGAGAGAACGTTCCTCAAAGTTTCCATTAGTGTCAAACTCGTGATGCATCAGGGAGTCCCAACAGTATGTGTCTACGTAGCTGGCCTGCTTGA
Organism: Nannobrachium achirus; assembly: GCF_963921795.1. Lineage (NCBI taxonomy): Eukaryota > Metazoa > Chordata > Actinopteri > Myctophiformes > Myctophidae > Nannobrachium > Nannobrachium achirus. Next base: position 16,448,283 of record NC_137826.1, read on the forward strand.
TTGTGAAGTTGCTTGGAGGGAAACAGGTAATCTGTGGCCCTGGAGAATAAACAAATGTGCAAATATTAGATATTGTTATTGATGTAAATTACTAAGCTTCATCCATTCAGTACTTACTGTATGTATACACACACACTGTGGCATAGTGTTGTGTGCCAGTCCAGTGTTGTAAAGTACATTTACTTAAGTACTGCACTTAAGTACAATTTTGAGGTATTTGTACTTTACTTGAGTATCCAATTTCCAATTATTTTACTTATACTCCAATACATCTAGGATCGAAATATTGTACTTTTACTCCACTACATTTATTTGAAAACATTAGTTACTAGTTACTTTTCAGATATAAGTTATAATATTTTAAAACATACATAAACCACTTTATATACCTAGTCCTAGGCTGTTTGAAAATAGCCGTTCTACAAGCTCACAACGCGTCACATCGCGATGCGTTGTGACCTTGTAGATCTGCTATTTTCAAACATCTTGTACTTTAAAAGTGCATTTTGATGCCAATACTTTCGTACTTTTACTCAAGTACATTTTGAATTCCGGACTTTTACTTGTAACAGAGTACTTCTACATTGCAGTATTGATACTTTTACGTAAGTAAAGAATGTGAGTACTTTTTCCACGACTGTGTGCCACTGTTTGAATGTCAGCTACCCTATGATATACGGACTTGTGCATCTCCATTGCTTTTCATTACTACAGAACACGGCAAGAGAAATCACATGTTCTCAAATGGCAACCTCGCATTTAAAAGCTGCGGGCCGTGGATTCCAAAATTGAGCTTCTCTACTGTGTATTTAGTTCACCTTGGTTGAGCCACATATATGGTCCAACCACTTGAAGCAGTGTTCCACACCCATCTCTCATCTCACACGGGTGGAGCTACTACATTGAGAGGCTGGGAGGGAGGCAACACACTCGGGTGTGGCCCCTCCACTTCAGAGCTTCAGCCACCACACGTACCCATACCCAGCTCTCTAAAAGCACAAACCTACTATCAGCAGATGATTCATCCAGCCCATCCAACTTATTACAGGAAACTACATGGTCACATGTATTAAGTACACTTTACTGTATGTGTGCATGTGTTGGAGTGTTCTGCAGTATGTGTGATGTTGATATGCAAGGACAGCCTGTATCACATCACATAATGGATCGGAAACACATTACTGTCAAACTGTGGTTCTGGCATTTACAATTTAGGCATTTCAGACGCTCTTTATCCAGTGGTTGTGTTAACAATGGTTCAAGCATTTGTTTAACCACATGAACCCTAGCATCCCTCTTGCAATAATAGCACATCTACAAGCTCAAAATGTACCACAAAGCGACATGTACTGTATGAGCTCGTACATTTTCTCTTTTCAGGGAAGATGAGATTTGGGATTTATTGAGGGAAAAAGGACTGAGGGTACCTGATATAGGGCCCTGGGGTACACCGTGGTATAATGGTTAAACATATTTAATGTTGCTGTTGTTGTTGTTATTGTTGATGAGGATATCAGAACTGTGTTCTTCATTATAAATGTGGCAGAGAGGTGTGGCCAAGTTTTAAAACATGTAGCTGTCTCACTGCCAGTTTGTTGTCCGGAACGTCCGCCCAAACCATGTAGTCTGTTTTTAGATTTGCCGTGAACCATCTCTAATTATCTACTGTATGTGTTTGTTGGCCATAAACATTTACATGTTATTTAGCTTTGTCTCATGTCGAAGGACTGTAAACAACTAATAACAATACTAATTTACAAAACTAGCAGATCCTAATTGAGACCAGTAGTAGCCTAAATCATATCTCTAATATTCAGTATTTGTGCAAAATATTATTTCGATGCAATATATTACTGTACAAATTTCATATTCAATATGTTATCATAATATCTTATTCACAGCATAATAAGTCAATATCACTCTTGATTGTAAGTGCTATTGGGTTCCCACACTTATTATTTGATATTCTAAGTGTAGCAAAATACAAAATAAATAAATGGCAACGACATGGGCAAAAAGGCAAGTATATATCGCCCAGGGAGATATATCACCTGCATTGTTGCCTTTTGCGATACTGATATTGGGCATGGTCATACCGCGATAAAAATATTTTTTGCAGCACTAGCTGCACAGTCACCATACTGTATGCAGGCCATTCCCAGGGCTTGTGCAGGCCACACTATAGTGTATCTTCAGTATCTATAGCTTTGAAGAGGCTTCTCTCATAGTAGGGGACTTTAGGCACAGGGAATTGCTCATTTAACAACTTGGCAGGCACCAACCACTGATTTTATTGGCAGCCAAGGTCTATGTACATAGGTTAATGGAGAGGGACAGTCAGATGAAAGATCTGCCAAGGAAGAGGGCCAAATTGTCGCCAAGATGCCATTCATTGTCAGCCCTTACTGGCAGCCACATAGAGCCTTTATCATTAAACAAATCGTAGGCAATTTGTCTTCATTTTAACTGTGGACTGTCTGTTCTCTGGGGGCATCCGGTGGCATAGAGAGGTAAAACACTTGTGAACAGGCACGTGCACACATAGACATCAAAGGGGGCTTGAGCCCCTGCCCTTTTACCCATCTGTAAAAAGTGCCCTCTCCAGACCATGAATTGCAGTTTTTACTATGGTGAAAGAAATGCAAATGCCCCCTTTCCATGGCAGCATTCACAAATAATTAACTGCCTTGTCCAAAAACTCTCCTGAACTTAAATGCAGCATCTTATGTTGAATAATTGCCCTCTCTGTGTAGAAATCCATGCTGTACGACACATTGCCTTTTTTATGCTTAATTTAGTGTGGTATCAAGTACTGAGAATAGCCGACCAACGCGTTGCAGAGCGACACGTTGTTAGCTTGGAGGTCTGCTATTTTCAATATTTTCACCAAAAGGCCCTTTTAGAAATGTCAGCCCCTGCCTCTCTAACATTCTCTGCACGTCCCTGCTTGTGAACCACCATGGAGGCCTGGGTTTTTATTGTTTCCATTGTCATGTCAGATGGAAACTCAGCAGGGGATTGTGTCCTAGTGGCTGTGGAGACCAGGGGTGTCGCACCAAATTCTGGGCCCTGGGTACAAGGATTCACTACGGGCCCCCCATGAATGTTCTTCATAGGGGGAGGGGGTTTAACCCATTTGGGAACGAGTTCAAAAACTCTGCTATTTTCTGAAAAATCGTGAAAAAGTCTTTCAAATCCTTCTAAGGTTTTTTGAAAAACCTATGTTTCTATGTCAGTGGTGCTCAAACATTTTCATGTTAAGGACCCCCAAAATTATATGCATTTGGTCACGGACCCCCATCTCAAAGATTTTCACAAATTTTCACACGACTTTTCAAAAATAGCAGATCTCCAAGCTCGCAGCGCGGCACTCGGTACAAGGAAGATCAAAGAAGGAATGGACACCGACGTCATTTTAGGCTCCATGGCCATCCGCCATGACACTTTGGGTGTCGGAAGTGGCACCGGAGGTTCGGTGAATAACATTAGCGTCTATGAGCTTCGGCTGGGACAGCTCATGAACAAAAAATTATTCTGAACGATAGAGACCTTTATAAAACACTCAGCTCAGGAATATAAAAGAAAACATATCACACATTGTTTTGTGCTGTGTTGCTTTTCGGTGAGTACACTGTATAACATTATAGAGGCATCTAAAGAGCACAATTTACGTTTCTGAACTAGATAGTATCGCGAGACTCTCCACCATTCCCTGTCTGGAATCCAAATCTTGCGATAGCTCCGAGACAGAAACTATACTTGCCGCTGTTTAGGTGCCTCAATAACATTATGTACTGTGCACATCGAAAAGCAAGTGATTGTAAAAAATACCTGTGATATGTCTTCTTTTATATTCCTGGAGCGATTATACAACAAAGGTCTCTATCGTTCAGAATTATTTTTTGTTCATGAGCTGTCCCAGCCGAAGCTCATAGATAGACGCTAATGTTATTCACCGAACCTCCGGTGCCACTTCTGCCACCCAAAGTGTCATGGCGGATAGGCGTGGTCACCAACACGTCACAGGGTGTCTTCTCCTCTTGCTCCTAGACTCGGTACCGCGCTGTGATCTTGTATATCTGCTATTTTTCAATAGCTAAAGTATAAAATAATTAAGGTCCCTCCACCTTGGGCCCTAGTACAGTAAGTAACGCAGACCCACTTTTCCCCTCCTTGTGACGCCCCTGTGTGGAGATAGTGTGAATGATCCTCCACACGCTTTCACAGTGAAATTCCTCACTGTCAGTTGAAAGAAGTGAGGCATGCATGTGCAGAGTACATGTGACATTTATGTTGACATCAACATGTGATAAAAAAAAAGAAAATAAAAAAAACATTTAGTCTGTGTTTAGAGTGATTTGGCAGAGGCAAATGTGCTTTAATCTATGCCACCTCTCCTGTCTCATACACCCACTCCCAATTAACATTTCCATTTTATCCTCACATTTTGCGCTTTGTACCAAAAATCTTGGCTGAGGATGCAGGTGCGAGCGAGCCAGACACCAGTCAGCACAATCAGGGGCTGTTGTGAAACTGACACCGCCAAAGATTAAGGCAGCCAAGATCCATCGCTTTTCGTGTCGTTCCCCGGCAGCACCGCGTCATGTTCCACGCTCTCTGGTTAATCAACACATCCTCTCATTTGACTCAAATAGAGGGAGCTGCCGCACAAGGAGCTTGCATGTAATTACAGAGCGCCAGTGTTAGTGAACGCCGCTCTCAATCATCCCATGGCAATTAGCATCAGGCGAAGGCTGATTGTGGACCAGTGCCGGGGGGTGAGGGAGGTGGGGGGGTGTAGTTAACTCAAAGTCAAGGGAGTCAGCCTCCTTGGCTGTAGACTTTGGCAGACATTGTGGTGTATGAAGCCTGATTTATAGGCTACTTTGTTGTACGATTCTTGCGTACAACAGAGACAAGCCGATCACAGCATGTTGCAAATGTGACGTGTACTTAGCTTATAGATCTGCTATTTTCAGTCTCACATGAATTATTTAGCCATTAAACAGAGATAGAGATATCAATATTTAATGGGGCAAGCAAGGCCACGTAAGGATTTGCTAAACAGAAAGCAACCTTGAGGATAGTTGGGCCGCTTCGGCGCCCTCCGGTGGTCACATTTGTAGAGTCACATTTGGAGTGACAGAGTCAGACTGACAGATAGATAAACACACAGCAGCCTAGTTTTGTAATGCTCTGTGGCTCAGCTAAAAAGCATATTATTCCCAAGGACCTGACACATTCACAATGCTGAAGTCAGCGTTGAGTTGACTCTCAAGCGCTATTATTAGACTCTATAATTATATTTCCTTTCCCAAATAGAGAACTGCGCATCACATTTGACCACAGAATGTAGGGTTCTTTGACTTTTAAGTTTGGAAGAGATGATGTGCATAAATATTAATTAGGCCTTATGAATAATGTGTGCATGTTTATGTTCTCAATATCTCCCTTTATTATAAGTTCAGTTGAAGCAAGTTAAGTGAATGAAGTCCAAGGAACCAACAGCCTTATTGGACGTTGGACTTCCACTTTCTGCAGTCATGTTGTCCTGTTGGCAACAACAGGACTGTTGGCAACAGGACAACATGACTGCAGAAAGTGTACTATATAATGGCACATATAAATAGAAGCACAGAGAGACCACAAAGCCAGTATATGCCTACTGTAGGCTACACAAGTGTGTGGGTGTGTGTGTGTGTGTGTTTGCAAAAAAGAGTGAGTGGGGATGAATGGAACAGAAAATAGGCTATATTCATCGCTGTCTGGTGGAAACCTTGTCTGTCCAAAACTGCTGCTTTTCTGGAAACTGGGAAAAAAAAGTGTCGCATTGGATCCAGTGCAGTTATTATTGAGTCACAACTAAGCTCTTGTTAATAATTGTTTTCATTGGTTAAATATTTATAAAACCCACAGACAGACTCAACCACTTATAACTTTCAAAATGTATTGAAAGCAGCACAAACAGCAGATCTACAAGCTACACGCATCACATTTGCCATGCGCTGTGAGCTTAGAGCGTCTATTTTCACTATACTTTCATGTGACACTATAAAGTAGGTTATTCAATTATGGGGGAAAAGGGTGAAATATGGGGCTTTTAAGCCGTGACATCATTTTGTAGTCAGACGTCCAAGCAGATTTATTGTCAATATCTGTCCCTCGCTATTTCAACAGATCCGAGACTAAATAACGACTAAAGTATAATTCTACCACTTTCCTTTCAACAACAAAGAGAAGAAAAATTTGTAAATAGTAAAAATAGTAAAAAGATTTGCTTTTTTTGGGGGCAAAAGTTCTCCTCTGCCTACAAAATGATGTCAGACTTAACAGCCCCATAGAGATACAAGGTTTCTACCCGACAGCAACTATGATTGATTGATTGATTGATTGATTGATTGATTGAATACTTATTAGCAGTTCACAAAAAAGCACAGGACAGTACAGTTAAGATTATAAGGACTAGACCTAATAGGATTTAAAACCAAGAAAGCACTATGGCGATATATCATCCGATTCATCAAAAAAGGTTAAAAAGCACATTTGACAGCTGAGTATTAACCCATTTAGGCGTACAATTATTGAATGCTTTAACTATTGAAAAATAGCAGATATACAAGCTCACAGCGCGGCACCGAGTGCCGCGCTGCGAGCTTGTAGATCTGCTATTTTTGAAAAATCGTGAAAATGTGTGCACATTTTTCAATAAATATTTTTCAAAGCAGACTTTTGTAACTCAAATCACTGCTTCTGGGGGGTCCCTGGAACAACATATTTTGAAATAGGGGTATGCGGCCGAATAAATGTAATTTTGGGGGTCCTTGACATGAACAAGTTTGAGAACAGCTGATTTAGAGGAAGGATTTAGAAGTCGGGTCAAAGATCGGGTCAAAGATATTCAAAGACTTGCACACACTTTCACGATTTTTCAAAAATAGCAGATCTACAAGCTCGTATATCTGCTATTTTTCAATAGTTAAAGCATAAAAATAATGGTTAAAGTGGTTCAAATCTAACACGACTCGGGTACGTTCCAGGTATTTGAGTATTAAGTGGCTGCTCACCGAGGGAGACCTCGCGGGCGAAGGCCATGGAGACCAGGAGCAGTGGCAGGCCGACCGACACAAACTTTATGACCTTGTCCAGGGGCAGCTCCAGCTCCAGGTGTGTGAGGCGGTTGTTTCCAGAGCCCTCCTGCAGCAGGGCATCAGATAGCATGGCCCTCGCGGCCGCGCTGGCGATGGACATGTTGACGCCTGGTCCTGGGCCAAAAGGAGAGACGTGTCATTCAATCACTAAAGACCCGAGGCAGATTCTATGAATGCCTTCTGAATCAGTAGTTCTTACACATTTTCCTAATTCAAAATTGTTCAAAAATAGCATGTAGATGTACAAGCTCTGTACAAGCTGGCAGATCTGTTATTTTTGAATAGCCAACACAAAAATCTAAAATGATCTTTTCAAAGACATTTCAAAACATTCCAAATAATAAAAAAGCAGATCTGCAAGCTCACGTGCGGTCAGCTATTTAATTTTTTTGTCATTGAGGAAGTATACAGTAGGCCTAAGTGGTTAACCAATTCACAGTAGTGGTGGGGTTACAGTCGGTTTCAGATCATGTAGGCCTACTGTAGGCTAACTAATTTCAAGTGCCATTTTGTCCATGTTTTTATTTTCTTCTGCTGCTATAAAGTGACCCAAACCAACAACAGTCACAATAGCTAAATTAATATTATTCCAAAGATACCTTCTCTCATCACATTGCTCTGTATCATTCAAAAGCCTGAGAAAACATGAGAAAAATAATCACCTTACCTTAACCTTATTATGTTCTCCACGCTTTGATTCAGTGACTCCAATTGAAAAGTCTTGTTACAGTTACAGTAAGGTTCCTCTAAGGACCAGAATGCTGCTGGAAAGGGCCTTAAGTATTTAGGGAGGGCCCTGTTAAAATGAGAGGTTGAATCTGGGTTGGACCCGGCCGAGCCAGGTCTGTCTCTAATTAAAGAGAGGACATCTGGGAACATGTTGGAGCCCAGATGGCACTGTTAGCAGACCTCCAGTACTGCGCACTGGGCTGTGTGTGTGTGTGTGTGTGCGTGTGCGTGTGCGTGTGCGCGTGTGCGTGTGTGTGTGTGCGTGTGTGTGCGTGCGTGCGTGTGCGTGTGCGTGTGCGTGTGTGTGTGTGTGTGTGTGTGTGTGTGTGTGTGTGTGTGCGTGCATGCATTCAGTTGGGCTGTGTGGCTGTGGTCCGCTTCAAACGATTTGGCCACTGCAAGTGGCTTTTGCTGCCTCTGTCATTCGCCAGCCTATTTTTACTACACTTTAGCCTCAGAGCTGCTGCTGCAGCAGCATCCTGTGTGCAATGATGGTGCAAAGGCAAAAGGCTGTATTATATATGACCTTTTCCGTCATGTTGTGAATGTCAAGAGTTTCAGAGAAAGCATGAATATACATTTGATCGTGTGAAATGCAGCGCTGAATTAACCGCTTGAACATATTCCATATTCCCGGGCGGAACAGTAGCCAAAAATAGCAGATCTACAAGCTCACAGCGTGTCACAGCGCTGAGCTTGTCCATCCGTTATTTTTGGCAAAGAGATTTGGCATAGACGGAAAGCCAACTCAGGTCACAGTTGAAAGTTTCTCGACACAGAAATAATTCAACAGGTTGGTATTTGCACTGGTAGACATGAACTTGGTTTGGATGATGGAGATGGGAGCTATGCCAACATGGCACCCCATCTGTGAGGTCTGGAAAGGAAAGGCAGAAAACAGCAATGTGACAGTTGTTCATACTTACTAATTAGCTTATTACTGGAACAAAAATGTGTTCCAGCAACTATGGCTACTTTGGACGTTTCCGCGAGCCTGGTATTGAATAATAAAAGGCGATTGCTTGAAAACACCAAAATGCAATAATAATGAATCTTCCATTGAAAATAATGTGTGGTTGTCTCCAAACATTATCCATACAGTAAAGGACACGCAACTCTATTCTACCACAGAATACCAATGATGATGATTGAGTACCAATGATGACTATCTACAGTATGATTGTTTTCTTTTCTTTTTTGGGACGTTGAGTTGTATTATGTTCACTGTAGTTCACAATTCTGCTTCCCATATATAAACTAGTCAACATACTTTGGGAGGACTCTGGAGTAACTCTGTTCTCAGATTTGACTCGGTTGATGTTTTCAAAAATCACTTTGGAATCAAGTTGTTCTCGTATTGGCCCTGCCAGCATGAAAAGGTGGAACAGCGTTTGGGTGGTGCCCTCCAAGTGGGCTGAAATCATAGGCACGGGCAGTAAGCTAACCAGTGGGTGGATTCCTAGACATGTGACAGGAAAATGGGGGAAGCATCCACGGGCCAATATTTAGACGCCTAAAGTACAGTAACTCTGTAATCTGGATATATATGTCCCAGTGAGACGGGATCCAGAGCCCCTCCCCAACCCTTAAACGTTGCGAGCAGGCTTACTTTACATTCATGTCTTGTGTCAGAAATGTTCTATTCCACTTTTCTATTATTTCTATTCAGCCGATCCCCCACAGCCAAACAGACTAAGTCCTACTGTGGCAACTACAGTACGGTACAGTGCAATCCAGTGCTAGTTTAATAACATTAAACCCTTACAGTTGCGGCTACAGTATGTAATGTAAATGTGTGGCTTGTTAATATCATTCAACCAGAATGCTTATAGCTTTACATGTTTTAATTATTAAAGTTGGTCTATTGAAACACAATAGATTATGACAACAAAGTGTACAAATGAAATTAAAATATTTCTATTGTCACTTGCTCTGGAAGATCCATTAAAAAAGCAGTCCAAAAAAAAAGAAAAAAAGAATATTAATGTAGAACATACTTCACAATGAACAGTCAGAACATTCAATAACATGGTTTTCTTTTCTAGACATCTTCACATTAGAAACAAGCATCTCCATTTTGTGTCGCTTTGCTTTTTTTTTTAGCACAAAGCAGAGAAGCTGAGACTGTTTCACAGTTTCTTCTCAAATCCTTCACGTAAAATTGAGAGATATCATCTGAGGAGCCGGAACTGTTTTCCTCCTCCTTCAGCTCAAGATCATCTTCTTGCTTGCAGCTGGGTGTCAGTAAATGCCATCGGTTGTCAACAATGGGGATCACAAGGTCACTGCCTCTCCCTATACAGTATGTACTCCTCCCTATATGTTCATCTGGATGCCGTTGATATTTGATAAAGTGTACGCTGACTGGCCATGTTTGCCATTCTCCCTTGTGACACTATCATTCCAAGTCACAAAAATATACAAGTGATCTTTAAAACAGTTACTTAAACCCTATACTTAGTTGACTAGATTCCCAAGGGCTCTATACTAGACTCCCCCCTGTTTTAGCTATAGCTTCATTGAAAATAGCCTATCTACATGCACACAACGTGTCAATTTGAGACGCATTGTGAAATTGTGGATCTGCTATTTTCGGCAAATGTTAGCCCCAGAATAGGGACGCTATAGGGTTCAAGTGGTTAATGGCTGAAGTCAAGTATATATGCATGGCTGCCAGTTAGGTCTCATTCAGAAAACTTTGTAATACCTATAAACATAATAAGCAACTAGCTGTTTCTTCAGTCACCCTCTCAGATCAGGTGGAGAAACTGAATAAATATGCAAACCTTAAACACCATAATGTAAAATTCAATATACATATTTTGTGCAGTCAGTCAGTATACACTGGTTTACTGATTCAGGTTTTTGCTCATGGGAGAAGTAGAAACAAATGTACATTATTTCAAAAGTCATGCTCGAGAAGTTTCGCTGCAGCAATGAGTGCATTTTCATTCACAAGAAGGAACATAGAATGAAGCATTATTTAACCTGAGAAAACCTACGAGTCATTTAAAAGGCGTGAATGAATGTCCAAACAGTGGAAGCAAATATATTCAGTGAGCTCCATAACTGTTTGGAGAGTAACATTCTTGTTCACTTTAGTTTTTTTTTAATTTCATTTCTTTGCTATGTTTTGTTTTCTTGGCTCTGTGATTTTAATCATTTGGGACACAAAATGCCACAAGAGTTTAAAGTGCAGACTGTCGGTTGTAATTTCAGTATTTCAGCCATTACAAATGAAAAGTTCAAAAGAAGTGTACTATATGGCCTCTTTTGTACTTTTGTATTTCCACCATTGTACTGTGTACAAACATTTGAATGTGAAAATTATTTAAATGAGTCTGCCGTCCATATGTATCAGGTGTCCATCGTTTTTTGCACAATATAAAGTAGATTGTTGGAATAAAAATAGATGAAGTAAAATAATTACTTCATGGGCATGATTATTTTCTGTTTTCATGAAACAAGTAGGCAGGAACCAAACAGAGGCATTCATTCTGTATACAGTAGCCTGTCGTTCTAGAAAATCCTAAATAAAGGGATAAAAACGGACACACTGTACTTTAACCTTTGTGTCATTTAAGCAATAATACAGGGAGGGAGTGCCATGGAAAACAATGTTAAAATATAGCATGCCCTCGAGTGTATTATTGCTATTGTTCCAGTTTCATTATTGATTTATCATTAAAAAAAGTGAAGAAAACATGACAAAAAGTTGACGGCATCCTTTGCTAGGTTACAGGTGACGTAAGGTGGATACGTTGGAACTGTGGTAACAAAAAGTGTTTGGCTTGGCACCAAAATAAAAGCATGTTACTATCCAAACATGTATAGTGCTCTTTGTATGGGCAAGTACAAACGTACGATGATGCAACACATATTCATCAACAAACAACGTATTTTCCCCGTCATAATAATGACACTCGTCGTAGTCTGATTAGACTCCATGTCTGCTCTTCTCGAGAAGTCTCTAGGAGCCTTTGAAATTCCACAAATTCATAGAAAACCTAATATGCCCTCGAATGCTCTCAAGTGTTACTATTTTCTTCTTTTTGATATTCACCAAATAGGCTATATGCACAGCAGCCATTTTGGAGAGAAGTCTCTTCTCATTTGCGTCACAGGTATTACCAATAATACTAATGAAGGCTCTGTTCCATTCTGGTCAAACAGAGTTACGGTGCTGATATTGTGCATGTTGGCTCGCTGGAAACACTCTGCTACGCCAGTGTGGTCTCAAAGTGTGGTCCAGGGATCCTCATCATGGTTCCTTGGGGGGTTCCAATGACCCCTTAAAAGGTGTGTAACTCTGAAGTGTGTACGAATGGAACCAAATGGACCTGTAAGGGTCCATTTGGTTCCATTTGTACACTCTCAGAGTTATGGGGGTCCTTGAAATAAAACATTTGAGAACCACTGTGCTGCATGAAATCTTCGGTAACACCTTTGAAGGAAGCGGGAAGAGACCCAACCTCTCTCCAATATGGCTGCCGTGCATACAGCCTATTATGTAGAACCCGAGGTCAAAGGCAATGTCGTCCCCGTCCGCTCTCTCTCTCTCTCTCTCTCTCTCTCTCCCTCCCTACTCCAGTTCTTCTCTGTGCTCCATACTCAGCTCTCTCCTCGCTCCACCTCCGCCAGACATCTGTCTCCCCCCGCCGCTCTCCTCCACTCCGTCCACCTCCTCCTCCTCTTCTTCCTCCTCCTCCTCCTCCTCCATCTCTTCTTCCTCTTCCTCCTCCTCCTCCTCCTCCTCCTCGGTGCCGTCCATGGAGTCATCTGCCCCCAGCATGGCCTGCTGCATGGCCAGGGTGGCAGAGTCTGATGACAGCGGGTGCAGGCCGTCCATGCCCAACGGGTCTGGGTGGAGAGCAAAGACGTTAGATAACAGTGGCTTCCGACCCTTTTCGCATCAAGGTCCCTTATTTTTCCGGCGTTTGAGACACGGAACCACCGTTTGATGAGATTCAGCCTCTCGGTCAGGGTTGACATTCAAAATAGTAAATCGTCGTTGTCGGGTGGAAACCTTGTGTGTCCAAAACCGTTCCTTTTGTATTTATCATTTTAAAAACTATCTAAACTAGTGAAAACACAGCGAGGCGTTGTGTGCTTGTAGATCTGCTGTTTTCACCTTTGTGTGACGGACTTGTATGATGAAGCAGGGCTTTACTTAAACTTGGAGTGTGGAATTCCTTGACTATTTCCCTTAAGACATGTAGCTCGCTGGGCTCCTTCAAGGCTGCCCTGAAAATCCATCTTTCAGGAGGTTCCAGAGGCGAAGGTAGTCATCACCCCTCCCAGTGAAGACCCACCCCCCATTTATTTTATTTATATTTTATAATTGCATTGAATGTAGTTCTTTACTCTGTACACATAATGGTCTTTTATAATTGCATTAAGTGTTGTTCTTGTTACTATTTGCGATGAATTGAATGCCAAGGACCAACGTAAACGAAGCCGTAAAAGGTCTTTTTGGGATGTTCCTTTGTGGGCAGGATGTTTAACCGGCCTGTGCTGTACTGCATACGTCTGTGTTGTCTGTACTTGTCATGTTACTCATGTTTATCTAAATAAATGATTCAATCAATCAAAAGACCCAAAACTTAGAAATATTTAATTTTGTTGTCGTTGGATACGATTTCACGCTGTATTGATGTTGGGAGAGAACTTTGATTTTATTTTCTACGCTCTCAAGAGTTAAAGATCTATAAGGGTCCATTTGGTTACAGACTCTCCATCATTTTGCTGGGGACCACCTGGAACCCCCTCAAGGGCCACTCGTGGTCCCTAGCTGGACCACTGGTTGAAAACCATTGCATGGTAAGAATCTCAGTGCTTCTCAAACCTTTTCATGTCAAGGACCTTCCAAATTAATATGTATTTGGGGAGTCTGGAGGTTAGAATCCACTGCGGTGCATCCGGCTCTGTCGAGAGTCTATGAACAGATATTTGTCGAGTGTATTTGTCAGATATTAATCATTTTTGTCACTGCACACAGCCAGGTACCGCCCTGCCATAGAGTGTTGGGCGGGAGCCGGGAGGAGTAGGACGAAGGTTCTACAGTACGTCCTCCCGGTGGGGGCTCGTCACTGGCAGGTGAGCCAATAGGATACAACAGCAGTGACAACACACATACATGTGTATGGGGAGGAATCAATTGACATGATGACTAAATTGGGGAGAAAGGCGGGTAAAAAGCAAAAAAGGAAAATGTATTTGGCAGTGAACCCCCGTATGGCAAGATTTTATGCCAGGGACTGAACATAACATTTGTGTTTGTGTGTGTGTTTGTGTGTGTTATTTTAGCTGTTCTCTGTTAAAAAAATGAAAAACTAAAAAACAACAACAACAATGAACATTTCATTTCCCTCAGGTGGAAACCTTGTATGACAAAAATGATAACCGTATACGAAAAGGAAAAAAGAGCGTTACATGGATCCTATGTAGTTATTATTTAGTCACAAAAAACATATACACTTAGGCTACAGTAACCACTTTCACTTTTTAAATACGGTAGCAAAAATACGTTTGTGTGATACTGTAGTATGTCATTAATTTACGAATAAAAACAATACATGGATATGATATGGGAAATACAAGGTTTCCGCTTTACAGCGACTATTTAAATTTTAAACTGTTTGTGAAGTTGTGCGCGGTGTGTTGTTGTGAGACAACAGAGTGCTGGCGTACTGTCTGAGTTGCCCAGTTGGGATCTGTGCGTCTGTAGAACTCCAGCCACGATGGAGTCAGGCCAGAACCGCTGTGTTGGACGGTGCTGGGACTTCATCTTCTTGGCCTTGGGGGCTGGATCTGGGTTACTGGCATCTAGCATGGGCTGGAGGATACGTCTACGAGCGTTGATGAACCTGTTCAGTGGTGGAAAAATTATTCACGTGTTTTACTTAAGTAAAAGTATCAATACTGTAATGCAGAAATACTCTGTTACAATACAAGTCCGGAATTCAAAATGTACAAAAGTACAAAAGTATTGGCATCAAAATGTACTTAATGTACCAAAAGTAAAAGTACTCATTATGCAGAATGTCCCATTTCAAGTTTTCAAATGTATACAAATCTTAAAAAAATAGCAGATCTACAATGTCACAATGCGTCACATTGTAGATAGGTTAACCTTGTAGATCGGCTATTTTCAAATGGCCGAAATGTATACAGGACTGAAGTGGGTAATGTATGTTTTGTAATAATAATAATCTGTAATAATAATAAAATCTACAAAGTAACTAGTAACTAAAAGTTTCAAATAATTGTAGTGGAATAAATGTACAATATTTCCCCCTGAGATGTAATGGAGTTCTTGAGTGGAGGTAAAAGTATTGATATTTGGAAATACTCCAGTAAAGTAAAGGTACCTCAAAATTGTACTTAAGTACAGTACTTGAGTAAATGTACTTAGTTTCTTTAGTTTACACCACTGTTCAGACGGCCAATCCTTGTTGAAAATTATTTGCAACCACTTTTAGTGAAACTAATGTTTGTTGTGATTGGTAAATTAAAATGTACAGCATGTTTTGAGGAGACAAAATGATTTAAATACTATTGTGTACCCTACATTTTATATATTAAATAATGCTGCTAGATATTTCCCCACAAAAAAGAAAACCACTATATTTAATGTAAAAGACGTCTCTTGTTGTACTTAATATATATGACCAGAAGATGGAGCCACAACACTGACAAAGTACATGCACTAGGCCACAACATCTAAGCTAAAATTCAGCAAATGCACCATTATGTGGTAAGTATTTGCAATGCTACAGGCACAAAGACAGACTTACATAAAAGGACAATGCCTTACCAGTTGTTGACTTGTAGCAGAGTTAGATTTGTTTGTCCTGCAATCTGCCTCTTCTCATCTTCTGTTGGGTAGGGATGCTAAGAGAAAAAAACACAACCACCACCTTAGTTTTCGATATTCATTATAGTATCATTCATTCATAGTATTAAGAATGAACTTCATATTGGCCATAACACTATTGGAACATCTACACACTCACTGAACACTCACTCACACACACACCTAATGCTCCATCGCACTGCAGTGTCCCGCGCTGAATATACTAGACCTACAAGCTCACAACGCGTTGTGAGCTTGTAGGCAGTGTCGTCGACTAAAACTTTGGCAAAAAATGTTCGTTGACTACCTTTTTCACTGATGAAAACTAAATAAGAACTAAACTAGAAGCAGTGCTTGGAAGAGCACTGCTCTGCCAGGTCAGGAAGGTTATTGTGGGCTCCTGGTGGCGCTATAATAGGCCAATGTGAAATGGGTGCCATGTCATCTTCTGCCTTTCACAGCAATCGGAGGCTGCATGTATGATTTTTTCCAAAAAAATGTTTTTCAAAAGTGGACCTGTTGGTGGCGCTATAACAGGCCAATGTGAAAAGGGTGGCATTTGCTCCATGACCTAGTGCAGGGGTCGGCAACCCAAAATGTTGAAAGAGCCATATTGGACCAAAAAAATCCCAAAACAAATATGTCTGGAGCCGCAAAAAATTATAAAAGCTTCATATATCGTCGTTGTCGGGTAGAAACCTTGTATGTCCAAAACTTCGTTTTGTATTTATCATTTAAAAATGTACTAAACTAGTGAAAACAGCAGATCTACAAGCACACAACGCCTCGCACCGCGAGGCGTTGTGTGCTTGTAGATCGGCTGTTTTCACTACTTTTGTGCATCAGTCTTGTATGATGAAGCAGGGCTTTGCTTTGGGTAAAAAAAACATACAAATTTGAAACTTGGAGATACAAGGTTTCTGCCCGACAGTGACGATAAAAAAATCGTTAAAACAAAAAAATACATTTTTCCCCCGATCTTTTTCCATTTTCATACATTTTTGAAAAAGCTCCAGGGAGCCACTAGGGAGGCGCTAAAGAGCCGCATGTGGCTCTAGAGCCACGGGTTGCTGACCCCCGACCTAGTGGGAATGTGCACGGAAACTGCACGCTGCGTTTATGATTTGAGGCATTTTTGACCAATCCTGACAACTTTGGAAGCCAATGTTAGCCAATCAGTATGGAATATGAAATATTGGACAGATCTGTCTTGATCACATGACAATAGTGATACTGTGTACCGATTCACATGATTTGAATAAAAACAAAGCTATGATGACTAAGAATATGACTAAAAAATATGACTAATATGACTAAAATGTTAAGGAGGGACTAATGGAGAAGAGATCTATAGTAGAACTATGTGGGGCTTTGCTTTGGGTAAAAAAAACATACAAATTTGAAACTTGGAGATACAAGGTTTCTGCCCGACAGTGACGATAAAAAAATCGTTAAAACAAAAAAATACATTTTCCCCCCGATCTTTTTCCATTTTCATACATTTTTGAAAAAGCTCCAGGGAGCCACTAGGGAGGCGCTAAAGAGCCGCATGTGGCTCTAGAGCCACGGGTTGCTGACCCCCGACCTAGTGGGAATGTGCACGGAAACTGCACGCTGCGTTTATGATTTGAGGCATTTTTGACCAATCCTGACAACTTTGGAAGCCAATGTTAGCCAATCAGTATGGAATATGAAATATTGGACAGATCTGTCTTGATCACATGACAATAGTGATACTGTGTACCGATTCACATGATTTGAATAAAAACAAAGCTATGATGACTAAGAATATGACTAAAAAATATGACTAATATGACTAAAATGTTAAGGAGGGACTAATGGAGAAGAGATCTATAGTAGAACTATGTGTACTCATAGCTGTGAGCTTGTAGATCAGCTATTTTCAGCATGCAACCAGGTGTAAAATCAGGCATTACAATGCCACCAACACCAGCCAAAATACATTTCTGTTGAAAAAAGATCAACTTTTAGTCGACTAGACTAAAACTAAAACATTTCAGATGACATATTAGATATATGATAATGATGAAATATAACTGAATGACGTTTTTAAGACTATGACTAAAACTAAATCAATAGTTTAAGTCAAGTTAAGGGGAGGCAGTGGCTCAGGGGTAGAGAAACCATCATTAGAACACGGAGGGTTCCCGAAAGGGTTCCCAGTTCGATCCCGGGCTCCCCCAGAGTTAGTGTTGAATAGTCCTTGAGCAAGACTCTGAACCCCTCATTGCTCCCGGTGAGCAGGTTGGCGCCTTTCAAGGTTATGTGAATGGGTGAATGTAATGCACAACCTCTGTAAAGCGCCATGGATAAAGGCGCTATATAAATGCACCATTTACTTTACTTTAGTCAATTAAATCAGTTTACAGTTTACAGTTTAGGCATTTAGCAGACGCTTTTAATCCAAAGCGACTTACAATAAGCAAATAAACATCACAATAATAAACAAGATTAAGTGTCAGTACATCAACAGCAATATAACAAATGTAAATGAATATCTATCTAGAAAAAAACTATATAATCCGTAAAAAAAGAAAAAAAGAAAAAAGGTTTCTAAAAACCTAAAAACAAATGCTAACTAGCTTCATGTATGGTCATTGATTTTTCCAGTAGTGCTAAGGGTTTAGGTGGAGTCTGAAAAGGTGAGTCTTCAGTCCTTGGCGAAAGCTAGCGAGTGAGTCCGTTGTTCTAAGTGCGACAGGGAGTTTATTCCACAACTTGGGGGCCAGGAGGGCAAACTGTCTCGGACGAGTGGATTTTTGCCCTGGGGTTTTTAGCGAGGGTTCTGTCAACATCCCTGTGTTGGTTGATCTAAGTGCACGGGTGGGGGTGTAGGGGTTGATCAGGTTTTGGAGGTATGGAGGAGCCATACCTTTGGCTGCTTTGAAGGTCAGCATCAAAGCAGCCAAAGGTATGGCTCCTAAATAAGACAAAATCAGCACTGCACTGCTGTGTGCCAAAGCATGCATTCTATCTCGTTCTCACCATGAGATGTTGAAAAAGCCAGGAGCGCATGATGTTGGTGGCGTGCTTGGGAAGGACGCCTCTCTTATTCTTGGACTTCTTCTCATCGGCGTCCAATAGGGAGCACAGGTCCAGGTTTACCTTTCAATGGACACCGGGGACGTGCAGAGAATGTTAGAGAGGCAGGGGCTGACATTTCTAAAAGGGCTTTGGAGAGAAAATACTGAAAATAGCAGAACTCCAAGCTCACAACGCGCCGTGCCGTGCTGCGCCGCGTTGTGAGCTTGGAGGTCGGCTATTTTCAGGGCTTGATACCACAGTGAACTAAGCATAATCAATTCAATACTGGAGATGTGGCATACAGCATGGATTTCTACACCGAGAGGGCAATTCTTTCAACATAATGTAAGGTGCTGCATTCAAGTTGGGGAGAGTTTGGACAAGACTTGATTGATTGATTGATTGATTGATTGATTATTTTATTAGACAAAAATGGAGAACAGTACAAGTATAGTCAATACAATTGACATGTTATACAGTACAAGTACAGTTAAACAACCTGCCTAAAAGGAACATCTCAAATAAGACAGTCTTTTTTTTACGTTGAAAGCCCTCTGTATTTAATTCATAGACATAATAAAAAGCAAAAAAAATAAAAAATAACATTCAATAATATTGCAGTTATAAAAACATGTACAGGATCGGGGAAACAAGGGGGTGGGCTAAGTTAAGGGGGGATGCTCACTTCTCGCCTGTCTACGGGAGAAGTGATAACTACCTCCTTCTCTGGCCTCCTGAAAGGTGAGTTTTCAGGGCAGTTTAGAAGGATGCCAGCGAGCTACATGTTTTAAGGGAGGTAGTCAAGGAATTACACACCTGGGTGGCAGTGTTGTAGAAGGAGAATTTACCCATATTTGTCTTATGGGTTTGTGTTATTAGATCATTGTGTGCGCTCCCTCTGGTGGCTGTAGGTGATTCTCTTGAATGCTGCCTTCAGGTACAGGTATGGCATGGAAAGAGGGCATATGTATTTCTTTCACCATAGTAAAAACTGCATTCATGGAAAGGGCACTTTTTACAGAGGGATAAAAGGGCAGGGGCTCAAGCCTCTATGTGTGCACATGCCTGATGGACACCAAGGTACAGTGGAGAAAAGACAACACCCAACGTATTAGGGATTGGTTATCGTTACCACGGAAACAAAGGAGAACTAGAAGCAGTGCTCTTCCGAGCACAGGTCTCCACCAGGCTGTGCATCCTGGTGGTGCTACTGTATAATAGGCCAATGTAAAAAGGGTGGCATATGTTCTTCACCTTAGATCTTTCATGGCAATCGGACGCTGCATGCATGATTTGAAGCATTGTGTTCCAAAAATGTGTTTTGCTAAAGTCTACCTGCTGGTGGCGCTATAACAGGCCAATGTGAAAAAGGTAGCATTTGTTCCTTGACCTAGTGGGAATATGTGTGGCAAATTTCACGGTAATCGCAAGCTGCGTTGATGATTTGAGGCATTTTGTTCAAAAACTGAGCAATCCTGCAAACTTTGGAAGCCAATATTAGCCAATCAGGATGGAATATGAAATATCAGACGGATCGTACTTGATCACATGACTATAGAGATACTGTGTACCGATTTGCATGATTTTTGGATAAAATCTCAAGGAATAATAGGAAAAATTGTGTTTTACTTAAGTCGGCCTCCTGGTGGCGCTATAAAAGGCTGATGTGAAAAATGCAGGGAAAGGGTTTTTCCTTGGCCTCTAGGGAATGCGCTTACAAAGTTTGAAACTGATCGATGGAGTTATAGGTAAAACCTCAAATCGGCCTGTTATAGCGCCACCATGAGGCTGCTTTCAAAAATTTTAAGTGGCATTTCTTCTTCGACCTAGTGGGAACGTGTGTGCGCGATTTCATGATAATTGCACTTTACGTTTGGGATTTGAGGCATTTTGTTCCAAACGGCTCAATCCCACAAACTTTGGAAGCCAATCTTAGCCAATCAGGATGGAATATGCAAAATCGGACAGATCCGTGTCGATCACATGACTGTCGAGATACTGCCTACCGATTTGTAGGATTTTTGGACAAAATCTGTAAGAGTAGTGCACAGAAATGTGTCTTGCGAACATCGGCCACTAGGTGGCGCTAGAAAAAGCCCATTTGAAAAATTTAGGGCAGAGGTTCTAGATTGGGATCCAGGGAATGTGTGTGCTCACTTTGGCAGCGACCGGGCCAACGGCGACTGAGATTAGCTGCACACAAACTGCGAGGACACACGGACGGACACACGGACGGACGGACGCACGGACACACGGACGGACGGAGGGGAAAACATACTCTCCCTCAGCCTTCGGCTGGTGGAGACAATTACCTGTCTTTGCTTTGACAAGGGCGGAAAAAAACACCTCCCCAAGCATCACCATGGCAACGGAATTTGAGTAATTAGTTAAAACATAAAAAAGGGGAAAAAAGGAGGTAGATAGTAGATAGAATTACATGAAAAAGAATTACAAATATAAATCTCATAATATCTAGGTCTTTGTGTGGGGAAAAGAAACTCTGAAGAACAATCATTTAATTAACAAGTTTAGACTTAGACACAAGCAAAATTCCATTTTCTAGGTGCTTAATAAGTAATTAAGGCTGTTAGTCACTGTCACAAAACTAGATCTGAAGGCGTGCGCACGTGTGTACAGTGTATACTGTAAGTGGGAGCATGCCTCTGCATTGTACTGTATGTGTTCTATACACATACAGAACACAAATACACAGGGGCGTCACACCAAATTCTGGGCCCTGGGTACAAGGATTCACTGCGGGCCCCCCATGAATGTTAACTATTGAAAAATAGCAGATATACAAGCTCACAGCGCGGCACCGAGTGCCGCGCTGCGAGCTTGTATAGCTGCTATTTTTGAAAAATCTTGAAAATGTGTGCAAGAAACCTATGTCAAGAACCCCCAAGATGATATGTATTTGGCCACGGACCCCGATCTCAAAATATTCAGTTCCAGGGACCCCCAGAAGCAAAATTTGAGTTAGACATGTTCGCTTAAAAAATACATATATTCAAAGATTTTCACAACTTTTCAAAAATAGCAGATCTACAAGCTCGCAGCGCGGCACTCGGTGCCGCGTCTGCTATTTTTCATAATAAAGTTATTAGGGCCCCTCCACCTTGGGCCCCAGTAACTCAGTCCCACTTTCCTACCCCTTGTGACGCCCCTGTTCATATGTAATATTTTCAGGCAAAGGACTTACACATGTCTGCTATCATAAATCACTTCAAGTTTTTCAATTGATAAAACAGGTCATGAGTTATTAAACCGAAAGTGGACGCTGTTCCGATGTTACATTTGAAGCCCACATGGGTTTAATGGTAACAGCATGATTTACAAATGTAACACAGCTAAAGAACCGCATTAAACAAATCATTTTTCGTTTAAATCAATTATATTTCATTCAAGCAACTCTTTTACATTGTTTTCATGCCAATGATGTGATAAGATACTATATCATACTTTAGGAAAATATTAAATATTACCAGATGTACCAGTTTAAGCTGAAGTTTGAGTGAATTCCATGGGAAAATACATTGATTACCTAAATAAATAGCAAGTTTGATTAATGCAATGTTATACATCCCTAATCTGACTTAAAATACACTGTAATTGAATGCCAGCTGACTGAACACAATATTGGCCAATATGTCAAATATTTCAATATGATATTATCATGTTAAATTGTGTTACAATTGAACCGTTTTGGCACCCCTGCTTTAACGTTGTCTACAGAACAGAACTAACATGCATATCAAGTTAAAACGATGTAAACTAATGAAGAACAGATACATGCAGACAACCATCTAGATTGTATCTCAGCAACATTAAAGAAAAGATTTTCAGACCAAAGATACTCAAGGTGAAGATTTTTACGCATTTTGAGAAATACCAGTTTTTCTGCAATAACTCTGTCTAGGCTGGATACAAATAATTCTTACTTCCTGGATACGTTCATTACGGCCCTGGTCACATACTGATGCGATGACGTCATGATGGCATTGACCAATCAAGAGATAATGTGCTTGTTACAATTATGAAGCGTTACGTGGATCTGTGTGTATTGACTAAAACAGTCCTGAAGCCGACATATGAACATTAAATAATATGCATAAACAGGGAGGACAAAATCCATGAATACATATAAATAAGTCTGGGGGAAAAAAACTGATTCATTTAATACAAACTGGCTCTGGAAAGTCACAGGGAAAGAATCCCAACTGAATTGGAGATCGCGTGCACACACACACACACACACACACACACACACACATACACACACGCGCGTAAAGACCCTGAACCTACTGTATTCTGTCCGCATGCGCACTTCACTCCACGCAGGCGATTTACACATATAGTAATCCCCTGCAGAGCTCGCACACAAACAAGCCTCATTACGGTTGCGGCTGGGGTGTCACGTGTGCCCGTCCTCCTCCAATCCCCCTCAGTGCTGGGAACGTGTGTTCCGGGGGAAGGCGGCGGTTGAATTAATTGGCGGCAGCAGCAGCGAGCTGGAGGTGTGATTACCAGGGAGCTTGTCGGGGCGAGTGGCCGTGGGGCCGTGTTCTATTCCCAGCCCACGTGTAGCACTCTGCCTTGGCGGGGTCCTGGGTATTCACCCAGGTCTCCTCTGTCTGTCAAACACTGAATTACCTGCCTGACACACTGGCCCACACGCACGCCGACACCACTTTTACAGATTGAGCGCCGCTTAACTCCCCTCGCTGCTCACCGCTGTTTTTTATTCATACCCATAGGCCAGTGAGCTGGTTTTCAAGGCTTGATAAAAGAAAGACCCACAATAAATCTAACAGGGTCTGTCGGTACTGTATAGTGCATACATGGCCAACTGGCGGCCTGGGGGCCACATGTGGCCCCCACCTTCACTTCATGCGGCCCGCAGGTTAATACCGGAATACTGATATATTATTGATAACAGCTGTTAAAATTCCAAAAATGACCTACTTTAATTCCGTCAGTGTATATTAGTAGCTTAACACTTTGTAAGCCACGGGGAGCCCCTTAATATTAAAACCGTACTATATCGGACTTCCTAGGGGGGGCGGGGCAGCCGCTCGTCTTTTCCCGTACTTTCCCGTATTTACCGAAATAAATGATTTTCATCCGAAAATCGGCGATCGTCTAACCTTCCCTAGTCACCACTCGTGCATCGATAGCTCATGGCTGGGCTGACATGAAGCAGAAGTGATGTCATTGGCCTTTCCTTTTCCAAGGCACATTCCCCCATTCGGTTACTGTCTGTACCCTGGTGCTTCTACAGCAGCCATGCTAGGGGCTATGCTAGCGACACTTTTCAGTTCTGCTCTTGAGTCACACGTGGATTATTTGAGGGGACATTTACGTGAACGGATCGCGCACGCGAAATGCACAGGGACATGATGCGTCAGCCGAATCTCCCACTCTAAACCAATGCAGATTGAGAATTTCACTGGGACAGTTGGGTGAGTAAAACAACAGCGATTGCGGAATGGTAATGGGGGATGAAGACCACGTGATATAGCGCTGGATGTCTGGTAAAATGAATGCGGTTCAGATCATAATATAATAATAGAAATTTCACGGCTAATCTACCAACCACCATTCTATTTCGGACTGCAAAGGGTTAATGACTTGTATAGTAGTATTAAAATGTTTTTTTTTTTTTTATGTCCAATGTATTTGTATTTAGGTTCATAAAGTTAACATCAGTATACAACTAAATGCGTTTGAAATGAAATCAAAATGTTACATTTCAGGATTCCAATTCAAAAATAACAAAAAATAATTCAGGATTCCAATTCAAAAGAAGCAAAAATAGCCGATCTACAAGCTCAAAACGCATCGCAGCGCGATGCGTTTTGAGCTTGTAGATCTGCTCTTTTTGCTTCTTTTGTATGAGATACTAGAATGACAAAGTAGGACGTAGCAATATGCATTGTGGCCCTCTGGAGTGAAGTTGGAAATATAGTGGCCCTCGCCATCATCAAAGTTGCCCACCCCTGGTATAGTGCATACATCATGGGCAACTGGCTGGCGGCCCGGGGGCCACATGCGGCCCATGCACCTTCACTTAATGCAGCCCATATAGATTATCGGAATAGTGATATTATATATTCTTGATTTCCACTGTTACAATTGCAAACATCCAAACATGACCGGCTTTAATTACTTCAGTCTATATTAATAGCTTAATGACTAGTATTTAAAAAGTATTGTCTTTTTTATGTCCAACGCATTTAAGTTCATAAAAATAACATAAGAATAACTAAATGCATTTGAAATTAAATCAAAATTGTACTTTTCATGATTCCAATGAAAAAATAGCAGATCTGCAAGCTCAAAATGCGTCACAATGCAACAAATTTTGAGCTTGTAGATTGGGTATTTTTACTACTTTTGCCTGACATACTGTAGAATGACAAAGTAGGAAATTTAATATGAAGAAATCACACCCTGTGTGAAGTGAGCAGTGCTATTTATGAGTTAATTTCGTTAAAGCGTCCCGCAAAGCTTGGCCAATGTGTCCCTTTTCTCTGAACAAACGGACAAAGCCAGATGTAGGAGCGCTTGGCTCCTTACAGGAGCACCGCTCAGAAAGCTAAAATACGGAGACAGTACTGTATGTGCATTGTGGCCCTCTAGAGTGAGTGTGGAAATATAGTGGCCCTCTCCATCATCAAAGATTCCCAACCCTGGTATAGTGTATACAGTATTGGATCAAGAACACTTTTGTAGCCTAGTCCAGGGGTCTTCAACGTTTTCAGGCCAAGGACCAGTGTTGCCAGACGTACGATAATTATCGTATTTGTACGATAATTTGACCCCCTGTACGATGTACGATCAATAATTCCAAAAATGCCCAAATGTACGATAATTTCGGCATATCATCAAAAAGAGCTGGCTGCTTTTCCCTGGCTGCTGATCTGGGATCTGGTTTGGCTTCTCAAAATAAGCCAGGAAATCAGTCAATCTGACCCTAGATCTGTACTTGGAGGCATTAAAAACACTGGTTGCATCTTTCCAGACCAGTTTCAGGCTTTTATTTGTGTAAGCTCCAAGAAGTTGCCTGCCTCCACACAGCATATCTGATGCGTTTTTGTCACGCAGGAGTCTAAAACGAGGTCGTTTCTTACACTAAAGACGCATTTTTTGGTGAAATTACGTTTTTACACGAGTGATTTCTCTTTTTTTGGCCGTGTACGATAGTTTCATGTCAAATACGATAATTCTGAGCCTCCGGTACGATAATTCAACATTTCCCATCTGGTAACACTGCCAAGGACCCCTTAGTTGAGAGAGAGCTGAAGCATGGACCCCCACAACCTTATAACCATACAGTTTAATCGTTTGACAGCACAATCATCAGTGTATTTTGGATTCATATAAATGTTTATGTTTTGGGATATCTAACCACTTGAACCGTCAATACTTAATACAGTTGACCTTTCACTCTGTACTTATTGTTTTTCCCCTCTACACAAAACCTCTTTGCCGAAAATAGCCGATCTGCAAGCTCACAACGCCTCGCAGCGTGAGGCATTGTGAGCTTGTATATCTGCTATTTTTGGCTAAAGTTCTTAGAATATTGACACTAGGGTTCAAGTGGTTAATATAAAAAAGGAGGAAAAAAATTCCTATCACACACAGATTTAGAGGGCCCCCTGTAGTAACTCTGGGGCCCCCTAGGGGTCCCGGGCCCCCTGTTGAAGACCTCTAGCCTAGTCTATATCTTTATGTTATTTTCTGACATGAATCCCTCCCTAATGTAGTCATTATGCCAATGACTCTATACCCCACTGGGAGGACACAGCGCTGTCCTATTCCTCCCACCACTACAGACTGTTAGGAGTCACTAGTACAACGACAAAGACATCATTCTCCCTGCCCGGCTCCCTCCAAGACTCAATGGTGAACAGATATACTAGCCACCTGAGCGCCCTGATATTACATTTTCAAATGCAACAGTGCAAATGAATATGCGCCCAAGACAAACGAGCCCATTCTGGTGGTAAAATGGGCAGGCTGACAGCGTCAGCCTGTTGCACAGTGTTGCACTTGAGAATTGAATCAGTATCAGCCTGCCTGACACACAATAGGCCAGTGGTTCTCAAACTTTTTTGGTTGTCGTACCCCCTTATACTGATTTCTGAAACCAAGTACCCCTTCCCCTGACTACAGTATTTTGCTTATTACTAGTAAGACACCTCAGGGTGACTTGCGACCTCAGGGTCACATGCGACCTCAGGTCACGCCAATTCTTGGCCATCTGGCCAACCACAGCGTTTCTCTGACGATTCTAGTTGTTGTCATTCTGGGGGGAGTTTGTTCATGTTTTTGTGAGGGTATCAACCCTAGGAGACACGGGGAGAACATGCAAACTCCACACAGAAAGGCCCTATCGCCAACCCCACCTAGGGTGTGGGCGCTGATGACGCGGAGGGAGGAACACGCCGCCCATATATGTCCTTAATATTGATAACATAATATTCTTAATAATGTCCTTAATATTGCCAATATAGGAATCTCCATATATGGGCATAAAACGTACGTAAGTAATGCCAAGCAGGGCCTTGGTGAGTTAGGGCCTTGGTTTGATGCCTGTGGATCTCCATATATGGGCCATATATGGTACCCTAACATTCTCATTTTCGACCTGGGATTTATGACATCAGAAATCTCCATGTATGGACATAAAAGGTTTTTTCTTTTTCTGGGAATGTCCATATATGGACTTTTATACCCTGAGAAATCTCGTAGCTTGTCTGACTGTCAGTACAGGAAGTGATGTCACGTGACATCCTTTTTATGCCCATATATGAGTCATTCTGTACCACATCACTGTGACTCACTGACATCACGCTGACATCACTTCCTGTACAGCCGGACGGACAGACAGACAGACAGACAGACAGACAGACAGACAGACAGACAGACAGACAAGCGACAAGGTTTTTCAGGGTATAATTGGAAGGTTCACACAAAGACTGTCAATGTTTTGTCATTACCCATAACAGTAAAATACGTATTCCCATTTTCTCCTGTACCCCCTGTAGTACCCCCACGTACCCCCATTTGAAAAATCACACTCAATGTGAAGTGAGCGGTGGTCGTGCTTGCATAAAGTCTTCAGACTAGGATTTGAGTCTAGAATGTACAGGCTATGCTACACACACACGTTTTGGTATGGCAAAACGCTGAGGAAAAAGGCTACAGACATACGACATATGACATCACTAGACAAACATGATGCTACGTACACACATTTTGCTATGGCAAAACGCTGAGGAAAAAGGCTACAGACACACGCACAGCCACTCTATGGAGCGGTTTACCACCGCTCAAAAACACTGCAATAGTCTACCCTCAATCCTCTGCAAACTTACACTCACATACTACATGTCCACCGTCAAATACACAAGTATCATTATCACTACATATCCATTACATCAAAATGGATTCTCTCCACCATAGTAAACCACTGTATATCTCATATTCCATTTGTTCACCCCAGGTCCAAGACATGGCATATTGGACTCTGCATAAACAACCATGACACCTGCTTCTTAAAGGAACAAATGACAAGGTGCACATATTCAATGGGCACTGTTAAGTTCTCATTTAAGTGCTCATTTAATTCAGACAGTTCATTCATTCACTCTCTCTCTCCCCCTCTCTCAGAACACAAAGGATACAGTTAAGGTAAATACAATGCACTGAAATTAAATAAATAATATATATGAATATATTTGGGGACATTGACAATGCCTCTCAGCCAATCACATTGCGAGGTCAGAATAAACTGTGACATCACTACCCACATAAAAAGGATCGTTCAAGATTTTCATTTGCAGACTGCTATGTGGATATCGTAATGCATCATTGAAATGACTTTAAGGAAAGAGTAGAGGTAGACTGCAGAAGAGGATTGTGATGCGTTTTACAGCTGTTCACAGCAGCGACTCCAATTGCACAAACATGTACATTTCTTAGAAGACCCTTGCCGGAAGAACCATAATCTTGGAGGTTGAGCCTGCAAGTGAAAACATTGAGAACGTCATGCACAAAATCCAGGTCCACATAAACAAACAGTTGTATGTCTGACTTGAGGTGAAGAAATTGCAGAAGGATGACACCGCAAAGAAGTGCTCTAATCCTGAAAATAAACCATTTGACAGCACCATCGCATCACCCTGTAGGTTGAGCCAAGCAATACCAATGAGAATGTCAAAAGTCCAGGACAAGAAGGGCATTACCCCTGAACCAGCAAATGCTAATCTTCACTAGCAAGAAACTGGAAGATGGATGCATCCTGTCTGACAACAACATCCAGAAAGAATCCACCCTGCACCTTGTGCTGCGTCTGAGGGAAGAAATGCAGATCTTCGTCAAGACCCTCACTGGCAAGACCATCACCCTGGAGGTTGAGCCAAGCGATAACATAGAGAATGTCAAAGCCAAGCTCCAGGCCAAGGAGGCCATCCCCCTGACCAGAACATGCTGATCTTGGCTGGCAAGTAGGCCTAATTGGAAGATGGACGCATCCTGTCTCACTACAACATCCAGAAGTTAGATTTACTGCTGGCCAACTGTAGCCTAGCTAGCACAGCTAAACAATCCACCCATGTTAAAACAAGGTGGGGATAATATACTGCAGTTAGTTAGCTGCATTAGTATATAGTCTGGCCAAGCCAGGCTAGGCCAGTTGGACCAGAGATTCATAGGTCCATGTGAATTTAAGGATTCACACGGTAGTCTTCTAGACCCTCCTCAGGCCAACAAGTGGGTGTTGACAAATACATTTCTTTTTTTGAAAAAGGAAAAGGGGTAGATGGGGAGGCTCACTGAGTAAGAGTGCATGCCACGATGACTTAACTTAGGTCAGAAATTAGCCAGATTCAGCTGTTTGAAGGATATAGAATTATTTATTACTCACTGAGAAACCTAACCGAAAACGTGTTTTTGCCTCTCAAAATCCAACCCTACGTCCTCGTCGTGAGAGGTAGAAGCAGGTAATGCTGACTAACAGGGCTCTGGTAGAGCTTCCAAATCCAAAATGAAAGGAAGCACGAAAGGGAAGTACGACAGAAATATTTCTGCCTCTCAAGAACCTCAGAAGAACAGATGACAATTGACCAGAATGAAAGAAAGTACGAAAGGGAAGTACGACAAAGTAGGTCCTCCATGGTCTTCTAAGCTAAACAATGACCAAAAGAGAAAAAAGAAGAAAAAAAAAAGAGAAAAAGAAAGAACGAAAGAACGAATTGTGGATACGAATGAAAGGTTCTTTTTAAGAACCACATCCTCTCCTGTTGCTGTGACCTTGCCGTGGTGGAGAGGCTTGAGAGACTCAATGACCCTGAGAGTGTTTCCGCCCCGTGGGGGTTGAAACCACTGACAGGTTCACAGGTGAGAGTCCAGACAAACAACAGCAAAGTCCTAAGTGTATACTGTAGAATCCATGGCGAAGCACGCATGAAAAACTGTCATTCAACAGGTGGTGACAAAAATACACTGTTTAAGACCACGGCCAGAATGTACAACATTTACACTAAAGCTCTTCGTCAGACCTGATGTGCGTCGGAATGTTACGTTGTACTAATTAATACATTCTGCCCTGGGAGCTTCTGGAGGTGAATTGTCCACTCCAGGTAGGGAATGAGTCCTAACCCTAAGTGAAAGAGTTCAAGTGGGTCTTGTTCACCAGGGAGGATGGTGTGTGAAACAAGCCCACAGAACCACTGTAGAATGTTGAAGCAGCCTTCACCTGTTGGTCAAGCCTCTATGGCGTGAAACCATCCCGAGGAAGCCGGAGTGGTATTGCGTTTGATGTCCCGCACCATTGTGACAAAAAGAAAGAGCTGAGCCAGAAGGCAAAGCTTTTTATATACCGGGCAATCGTCATTCCTACTCTCACCTATGGTCAAGAAATGTAGGTTATAACCAATCGAACAAGATTGCAGATGCAAGTGACCTTTCTCCGGAGAGTGGCTGACACATCTCCCTTTGGGATAGCTTGAGAGGCCCAGTCACCAATGAGAGACTCTATGACGTAGTTAGTTAGTTTATTTTATCTCTGTCATTTAAACTAGACCAGGTCAACCTGGTTGTGCCAGACCCCCTGTCTGTCATCATCATTTATGACATCATGCCTTTTGTAGGCATGTCATCATCATGTCATCATCATATATACCCTTTATATAGAAAACCCGGACAGACAGACCGACATTTGCTTATGTAGGCCTACCCATTTCATGGGTCTGGCAAAAAGATACAATGTGTACAGACTACATATAGGCAATAAGATATTTGTAAACCGAAAAGGTGTGGGCTGAAGCCGAAGCTTATTATGTCCACCCTTCTAATGCTTAGGTTGCTCTAAACAAAAAAGAAAATGTTTTTAAACAAAAAAGCTAAATTACTAGTCACTGTTCCTTTGCATAGAGAAGAGCCAGTTGACGTGCATCAGGCATCAACTGTAATAGCCTCCTGGTTGCCTCCCGTGGAGGTTTTCCAGCCACGTCCAACTGGGAAAAGGCACCAGGACCCCCAGACTATCAATAATTGGATGAAGATGGATGAAGTGTTGAGTGGGAAGTCGGTCAGACCAGTGGTTGTCTAGAAATATCTGCAAATCTTTGTATCTGTCTGTCTCCTGAGTCCTGACATCGTAGACCGTATGATAAAGGGTACTACACCAAGTACTCTGATTACGGGTGCAATGTGCATAACAAAAGGGGCATGCCAACAAGCATCTGCCCGTTGGGCACCGGCCTACTCTGGAATGATGAATAATTGCAAATAGAGCATCGCAGTTGAAGCCCCACCCCGTCCTCACTCCGGTGTCGGAAGCCTTTTCCCCATTCATTTCTTCCATAGACATTTCATAAAGTATTTATTTAAACATTTTTATTAAGCCTCGGACAAAGCCACCTTGGCTGGTGAGGAATCATGACAATATTCATTTTTTTTTAATGCAACGATTAATTAGAAAGCTGAAAAAAGGGCAGGGTACAAGACTGTGTACATCACTCCCAGAATGCATTGCGAATGACACTTGTTTCCTGAAATATATCCCTTAAATCACGCTCAGTCCAGGCCAGCATATGGCCTGACATGCAGTGATTTTCATCTCTGTGGACACTCTTATCGTCATCTTTAACATAGTGCATCATAAAAGAAAGACACTCGCTCACGGACACCTTATATTTATCGCATATCATTGTTGTCGGGTGGAAACCTTGTATGTCCAAAACCGTTCGTTTTGTATTTATCATCTATAAAATGTACTAAAAAGGCGTTGTGTGCTTGAAGATCGGCTGTTTTCACTAGTTTTGTGCAACAGTCTTGTATGATGAAGCAGGGCCTTGCTTTACCAAAGGACGTACACATTTGAAACTTGGAGATACAAGGTTTCTGCCCGACAGTGATTATGTTGCGAGGAAAACGTTGAGATAATAGCCATTTTGGTTAGAACTGACTGAAAATAACTTTGTAGGCTACTTCAAGTTTAAAATGATACTAAATATTTTTTTTAAGTGTCCAAATAAATTCCAAATGTTATCAAATTATCTTGCGGCACCCCTGGACTGCCGTCACCCACTTTGAAAACCCCTGGTTTAGAAGTACAGCCTTCTATCCTTTTCATCAGCCACAGGGTATTATTGTTATTGCAACCAAGGTACAGTATATTATTGTATTGAAACCAAAGCAATAATATGGATAGACAAGTATTACAATCTTTAGGGTGTTTATAGGCAAATATCATCCTTTTCATCAGCAAGTGGTTATTGTTATGGTTGCCAAGATACAGAATATTATTTTATTGAAAACAAAGCAATAATATGGATAGTCAAGGATTGCAATTTCTCTCTTTTTTTGCTTTAGGATATACAGGGAGCTATAGAAGTGTTTTGACAGTGACTTTACTGTTAGCTATTTGAGCTCCATTCTTTTGTTGTTTTGGAAGTGAAAATACACAGAACATGAGGTGAGAGTAGCCTACTGTATGAGATCAATTTTGAGGGAATTTTATTTTATGCCAAATCAGATAAAAAGGATAAAGACCTAGAACCATTTCTGTTCATTGCCTTCCCATTTCAGAGTGGCACATTTATTGGGACAGGTCTACAGTATGCATACTTTAACAAAGCAGTCAGATATGGAGAACATTTAGAAAAGAAAGTATTCTGCTAAGTATATAACAGCCTAGAGCTTCATAAGAATGTCACTGTTTACATCAATACAATATATAAAGTTGTCATATTATGCGTCAAACGAAAACTCCATGCAACCTCAATCTCATGTCCCAGCAAACCCCTTTCATTGAATGGCAGTTATGCGTGCTGTTGGATTCTTTGTTGAAATCCAGTTTGGATACATCTGCAATCCATCAATTTGTGTGAAATGAGCTGATGCTATGCTCTATGCATCTACAATGCAATGTGTTCTCTCACCCACAGGCGAGGACAACACATTACCTTTTTTTTCCACCTGGGGTGTTGAATTCACGTTTAGAAGTGTAAATCGTTATCTTAAAATGCGTGATGTTGTCAATCAATTTGACTTAACCCACAACCATAGAAAATACTTGCTTCGGATTGGCTGTCAGGTGTACACAATACACATCAATAGCTGATCTACAATCCATTATTTACTTTGTAGATCTGCTATTTACCGTGAATGTTCGCCTATGTTTGCCGAATGTTGCATGTAAGCATAAAAACAGTAATACACTGACTGTAACAGCTGATTGTTACTATAACGTGGTTACCAACAACATAGCTTTTGTTTGTGTTTTTTTCTCAAATATGGAAATGGTACATATAAACAATGATACTGCACGACAAGGTTTACAGAAATAGGAAAATAATGAACTTGGCGATAGAAACTCTGCCTCACGTCATGGAGTTCTTTAACCTTCGTCTCATCCATTATTTTTCCAATATTGCAACACCATTGTATGATGAGTGAACTTTCAATTATATCGTTGTTGTCGGGTGGAAACCTTGTAGATCTGCTATGTTCACTAGTCTTGTGCCACAGTCTTGTATGATGAAGCAGGGCTTTACTTTATGAAAAGTCATACAAATTTGAAACTTGGAGATACGAGATTTCTACCCGGCAGTTACGATACATTAAGATGCATCAGTGCATGTTGTAAATCTCCATATTACTTTATGTGCATTTGACAAGGTTTTTGTTATGTCTGTATAATTCACATTACATGTCCTACAGTACGACTATATCGTTGTTGTCGGGTGGAAACCTTGTATCTCCAAGTTTCAAATGTGTACGTTCTTTCGCAAAGTAAAGCCCTGCTTCATCACACAAGGCCGTCGCACAAAAGTAGTGAAAACAGCAGATCTACAAGCACACACCGCCTCGCGGTGCGAGGCATTGTGTGCCTGTAGATCGGCTGTTTTCACTAGTCGAAATCATTTTTAAAATGATAAATGCAAACCGGTTTTGGACATACAAGGTTTTCACCCGACAACGACGATATCTTTATCCGTATAAAATATTTAATCTTTATGAAATATATTTTCTTTTCTCTTCTCTCACAACAGAAACGATGGAGTTTGCACAAAAAAACATTTCATCCACTTCACACAGTAAACCTGTGTTGCGACAATAGAGTTGATTATGATTATGATGCATTGCCCCCTGATGATAACTGGCACCGTGCAAGTGCTGCCGCTAATCCTCGTAAGAGATTATGCGCAGAGCCGCAGTCAAACTTCACAGTATAATCTTCACAAATTGTCCTTAATGGCATGGGAACAAATTCCATTTTGTGTGTCAGCGGGGCGGGGCGGTTGGGAGACAGCGAAAGGAGGACGCCTGCCGGGACCTCCTCCATGATCACATAAAGTGACCCTTTTAAAAGAACAAATCGTGGCGGCGGGTGGGTGGGAGAGAGAGGGAATTACTTTGGACAAAACACCGACGCTCGGCGGCTCACCTGTGAGTTCTGGATGTGGATGGTTCCCGGGGCCAAAGCCTGAGTTAACACCTGCCCTTGCGATGTCACCATGGCAACGGGCTGGTACAAGGTCCCACCTGAGGGGATAATTTGCGGTTATGAGTATCAAGTGGCTTCTTCCCTCTACCGGCGGTGAGCTGCCTGCTAGAGGCTGAGTCTGATCCCGCTACGACTTGATTGCCTTATTAACTCACCGCCCAGACAACACCAAGCATGTAAACAAGAGAGGAAAAAGATAATTGAATGTGTTGCTTTCTCTTAAACCCGGAGAAGAGATAACGTTCCGCTGCAGTATTGATCAGGACACCCTTCATTACAGTCCTGTTAAGAGCCCTGGACGTTTAGTGATCAAAGGCGAAGAGATTGATTGGCTTTGTGTTGAAAGGTGTTTCCAGGAGACAATAGAGGCTCGACGTCGTTCCCCCCTGCATGAGGATATTGAACATGGCTCCGTTATGTCACATTAGAATTAAAGCAAGTACATTTTATCAGGGATCATCAATATGTCCGTACACAGACAAATGTGTCCGTGGTATAAAGACTTGTCCTTGTCCGTGGTGAATTTTTGATTTTGTTTTCACACACATTACAATGTTCTTATTTTCATCATAATGCCCAATTACTGAATGTCAAGTGTCCAGGTTTTCTTCAGAATATGTACAGTATGACACTGATTTACTACAGTAGTGCACTAATACTAGTGGTTCTGAAACATTTTAAGTGCAAGAAACCCCATGACTCTCTGAGAGTGTACAAATGGAACCAAATGGACCTGTAAGGGACAGGGTCCATTTGTATCCATTTGTACACTCCTGTCTGTTATTCAGGGTTGTATCTGGTAATATTAATGTCCGGACACTCTTTATGGCAAAAGTTGAATTTTGACAAAAATGTCCTCCACAAGCCAACGTGGCGATGACCACTGACAATGATTGAACGGAAAAATGATTGGCTTTTCCCGTCATTATGTACACAATAACATCAATTACATTATGGTTACTATTCGACTGGACTAATAATAATAATTTTGGTCCACCTTTTAGGTTGAGGGGTTGATGGATATGATACTCAAAGGAATTTGACAAGTTGTCACTGGCTATTATGGCATTGAGTTCAAACAACGTCTCAGAGAATCTACTACAAAATAGCTCTGAAACTTGCTTATATTAACCACCTTCAACCAGACAGCTAAACATTCTGAAAATCGCATACATTAATTTTCATAAATCTGCAAGCAATTTGATGCAGCAGATCAGCTAAGTTCACTGTATAAAATAGGGCTTTAATGGTTAAACAATAACACTGTAGAATCTAGTTTTCTAATGAAGTGCATATTTATGGGGTTGCATGTCATCTGCTTATTCTTTTGTAGTTGTGACTGATTAATAACAGCTGTACACTGAGCAATTATAGCAGTAATTTGAGAATGCTTTCACATACTGTATTACAAACAAACAATTATTTACAACGCAGTGTAGTGAACACATGCTTGGATTTCAAACTAACTCTGTGGTTTGATGGCTGCAGTGGTGTAATGTTTTTTAGGTATTTTGAGGTATTTGTACTTTACTTGAACATTTCCAATTTCCTGTACTTTCCCTTCTACTCCACTACATCTCAGAGGCAAATATTGTACTTTTACTCCACTACAATTATTCGATTCTATAAGTGTCTTTTGAATCCTTCTAAGATTTTTTGAAAACCCTGTGTTTCTACGTCAGCAATCTGGCCAGCCATCGTCAAAGAAAAGGTCCTTTTTACTCAACTGGAGCTCAGTTAAGTCTGTTCTTGAGAGACTACTATGTCAGTGGTTCCCAAACTTCTTCATGTGAAGGACCCCCAAAATGATACTGTATGTATGGCCACGGACACCCATCTCAAAATATTTCGTTCCAGGGACCCCCGCAGAAGCAAAATTTGAGTTACAAACGTTCGCTTTGAAAATACATATATTCAAAGATTTGCACACATTTTCACGACTTTTTCCAAAATAGCAGATCTACAAGCTCGCAGCGCGGCACTCGGTGCCGCGCTGTGAGCTTGTATATCTGCTATTTTTCAATATAGTTAAAGCAGTCAATAATTCTAGGCCTATAGATTTTGTAATAATGATCAAAATCTTTTCTCTCTCTCTCTCTCCACCATTGCTAATGAGCACAATAGCGTTGAGTGTGTGTGTCAGTGGGCACAACATGTCTACTCACCCGATACCACCTGGGAGTTAAGAGTTGCCATGGCCACATTGCCCTGTTGCAGACCCCCAGCGGCCACCACAATCCCTGAGGGGTTAACAGAGCTGGAGACAGAGGTCATGGATGGAGAGGAGGTCTGAATTAGTTCCTGAGGGATAATAAAGAAGAACTATAGTGAGGAAACCTAGAGAGCTCTGTGGTGAAGTATAAGTCGTCTCCCTCATTTGAATGAAATCAACTCCCTACAGTCCCAATTTATCCAGGGCCGTGTCGGCCAGGGTTATTTTAGAGCCGTCTAAAACTCGTGAAATCACAAAAACTAGAACATTTTAGTTAGCTGAAACAAAAATCATTGTCTGTTTACAACACTAACTGAACTAACTAATACCAGTAAGACTCCCTAATCGGGAGATAAGCGACCGTCAGGTTGCATACACAAACTTACTGTAAGTCATTTAGCTGTCAATTGTCACAAATAGTGAAAATAGCCGATCTACAAGCCCACAATGCTAAAACTAATAAAAACTAAACTAAACCTAAAAATGATCTAAAATGAACTAAAATAGCAAAAAAAAAAACGTACTGAAATTGAGATCTACAGTATAATAACCTTGGTGTCAGCTTCGCCTGTTGGTTTTATAGAAATCTGGTAAATAAGCTCTGTGGGTGAGAGCAGATGAACCCTAGCATCCCTATGCGGGGCATGTCAGAAAAGATTAAACATTCACACTCACAATGTGTCACAACGCACCAACGTGAGCTTGTAGATCGGGTAGATCAGCTATATTCGGCTAAGAGATTTTTGTAGAAGGAAGAAGGAAGGGAACCAAGTAAATAGACCCTGGGGGACCCCGGTCAATTATATATGAATGTACAATACGTATTTATTCCTCATTCTATCTCCCTCTTTCTTGAGGCTAAAACTCTGAACACACAGGATCCATAGCTCAGTGGTTCTCAACCTTTTCAGGCCGCGACCCCCAAAATAACCATATTTTAACTGGGGACCCCCACCCTGGCGAGCATTAAGAGTTGAGGCATTACATTTTGTATAACACAGTTCTATTGTGAAATTAGCAGATCTACATGCTCACAACGGCTCGCGTTGCGAGGCGTTGTGAGCATGCAGATCTGCTATTTTCACACTTTCTGTCTCACGGCTATTTTCACACTTTCTGTCTCACTTTGACCAATGTTTAACTTGTCATTTTAGAGGTATTAAAAAGTCGTTAAATTGTCACTTTAGAAATGTGCAGATACCCTCTATCTATACACTTAAACCTTAAGTTGGTCTGTTAACTGTTTCGTGAGAAAACAATGTTGCACATTGAGTTAATCATCTGGGGACCCCCCCCCCCCCCCCAAATAATTTGGGGACCCCCCCCTGGGGGTCACGACGACCCACAGGTTGAGAACCACTGCCATAGCTGACCTGTTGAAGGCCAAGGGAGGTCTGTGAGGGAGAGTAAGGTCCTCCCAGGTCATTGCGGAGCAGATTGTCGCTGTGCATCTTGGTCTTGAGGCAGGTGATGTAGCGGTTGCAGAAGTCCTTACAGAGCTCATTGACCTTCTCCAGCTCCAACAGGTGGATCCTCAACACCTGGATGGCCTTCACCATCTGACGGGATAAAGAACCATGGAGATAGTTTTACTCTTACAGTACAGTACAGTGTGTACACAAGCAGGGGTGTCGCACCAAATGCTGGGCCCCATGGCTACAAGGATTCACAGGGCATTATTTTGTGCTTTAACTATTGAAAAATAGCAGATATACAAGCTCACAGCGCGGCACCGAGTGCTGCGCTGCGCTGCAAGCTTGTAGATCTGCTATTTTTGAAAAATAGTGAAAAACTTTGAATATTTCAAATCCTTCTGTTTCTATGTCAGTGGTGCTCAAACTTTTTTATGTGAAGGAAGGAGCCCCCAAAATGATATGTACTGTATTTGGCCTCGGACCCCCCCCCCCCCATCTCAAATTATTTACTTCCAGAGACCCCCCAGATGCAAGATTTTAGTTACAAATGTTGGCTTAAAAAACTTTTCAACTCAGTCCCACTCCCCCCTTGTGACGCCCCTGACAGTATGTACACAAGATGTAACAAAGAAGAAACATTAATCCTTGAACCTTGAGTATAGCATGACTAAATTATGCTAGACCTTCCGCATCAATTTTGGCAGCCAGATTCATTTAGCAGACTTTCACACGGACAACTTTCGAGACAAAAAAAAATTGGACACTCTGCGTCTACGATGTCCACGAATTGGAAACTTGTTCTGCAGACTAGCACTATGGACTTTGCTGATTACACTGTTCGCTGAGCTTTGTTGAGCTTTCATACCCCAAAGGCCCTTTCATAGTAACAGCTGCAAGACAAAAATGATGTGCTCATATCCCTGGAATATCATCCTGGATACTGTACTGCAGGGGCGTCAATTGGGTGTGGCAGGGGTATGTAGCTGCCATACCCTGGGTCCAGGGGGGGAAATAAAAGTTAATTTTAAATATAAATCCATGAATGTCTCTTTGTCTATCTGTGCTGGTTATTATGTTGTTAAATTACAGTAAAATAACTACGATTGCAAAATGTTACAAAATGGTCACTTTAACAAGGTATTATAATTATATTCTCCACACTTTTTTTTCTCCCCATTTTGAGAAAAGGGTGTAGGCCTATTACCAGGTTCCGCAGGTCAGCTGCACAGGTGCAATGCGCTTGAACAACCGTTCCAGGCTGCCATATCCAGCCCAAGAAACCATAGAAACGGGGGGAAACAATAAAATGTACTAATGTAAATAAATGTATCATGCCTGTTGCTAAGGTATGGCAACATGACTGGTGTCTTGCACGCGCGCGAAGGCGCGCGTGCAAGACACCAGTCATGTTGCCATAACTTAGCTTTTTCTGAACTGACGCCATGCACTGATATCATCCTGGAAACTGGACTGTAAATATTTCCAAAAAGCATGTCATCCATTATTCACCCATGGCACAGCTCCAGGTTTATGAAAAGTCTAGGCTGAGCTGTCCAATATAACCAGTGTATTATGTATGAATTCTGTTTAAGGGGATTCTTTTTTTTCCTTTGGTATAATCTACATTCTAGGATATGTGCAACAATTTAAGCTTATCCTAACCACGTGCAATTTTCCAAACCACTGGAAAATGTTATTAATCTAATATTGGGTTCTGTGTTCACTGTTCAGACAAATACTCTACTCGTCTACTGCATGTTGTAAACTTATTTTGGAATTTAATCCAAGCTCGCACCATTTGTTGCATGATATCCCTGTTATTTTTGCCTCCTACCTTTCCTGGCACTTTATTATATTGGGCTGTTCAGCGTCTAGTCGGCGACCTGTCCAACTCGGAACAATGTAAATAGGGAATGAATGCCCCGCCCTTTAATGCAAACCCCATTATACCTGTTTTCATAGGTCCCGTTTTGACCATCTGTCTGCCTGTGTCCATTTATGCCCATATATGGAGATATCTGTATCTGTCTGTCTGTCTGTCGGCGTCCATTTTATGTCCATATATGGAGATCACTGCAGTTATAGTTCTGGGTCCATTTTATGCCCATATATGGAGATATCTGTCTATCTGCGTCCATTTTATGCCCATATATGGAGTATCTGTCTGTGCCTCCAACTGTGTTGCAGACACAGTGCCGGTTCCCCCTTTAATGCAAACCTCATTATACCTGTTGTCATAGGACCCGTTTTGAACATCTGTTTGCCTGTGTCCATTTATGCCCATATATGGAGATATCTGTATCTGTCTGTCTGCGTCCATTTTATGCCCATATATGGAGATCTTTGACCATCTGTTTGCCTCTGTCCATTTATGTCCATATATGGAGATATCTGTATCTGTCTGTCTGCAATCCATTTTATGCCCATATATGGGGGCATTCATTTTATGCCCATATATGGAGAACGCGCGTGCCCGTGGGACGAACGGTTCTCGAGATACGCGGATTACATACATACATACACAATCACAGAGATTTTTTGTTGACTCATGTGGCGTACGTGATGTCAGAGCCTTTTATGAAGTGATGTCACAATGAGTGAGAGCTTTCGCCGATTTCCTCCGGAACAGCCTGATGTCAACAATCAACCCCGCATAAGGAGATTCCGAACGTTTCGCGCCGGTTCGGGAAAACCGCGCGTCGGGTCGAGTCGAGACCCGGCACTGCACTCCGTGCCGCGGCGGGGAACGCGCGTGCCGAATCTGAAGCCGGTGGGACGAACGGTTCTCGAGATACGCGGATTACAGACACACACACAGACAGACAGACAGACACACACGCAGAGACTTCTCGCATTTATAGATAGATTAGCTGGTTTATCCAATTGTCACACTTATAATAACAAGCTTTGGTGAGTTCATTCAGAATGTAGTGTTATTAGATATTAAAGTGTCAGTAAAAGAAAGAAAATCAAATAAGATGGTAAAATATTGTCTTCCACTTATTGGGCTGTAACAATTATCACAATGCCACAAGTCTGTTGTTAAAGGAACATTGTACTCAGAGCTAATACGCTAATTAATTAATTTAAACCAGAAAACTGTTTATGAATAATAATACATCCACAGAACGTTTTAAAAGGTGTGGCATAAAAGTAAAACTTCTCTCCCATAAATATCACAATTGTGAATTGTGATTATCTGTAAATCAATCCTTTGTTTACCTCTGTAAGCTGACGGCTGCCATTATCCATGTGTGCACGTTGGTAAGGTATTCTTTTTTTACCGTAAATATACTCTTTGAAGGCAGTCGTCACGTTACAATGTTGCAAAAGCAAAATACACAATTGCTGCCTTATATAGCCTACACAGTATATGACAGGTAAATAGTGAACCTTTATGCAATCTTTCAGGCTTGATCTACACCGCGTGTTAACTAAGATTGTACTGTCGCTATCTCTGTCATTATAAACTGAGACAGATGGTTATGAGTGAATGTTTTCCTCAATGTGTACAGTACACTGGTCAGCTTTTCTTTACAGTGATGATCTATATTATACCATTACACCCCTCCCCCCTTCCTCTCTGCATGGCTTACTTTAGAGAGAGCTCTCCCTCAAAGTCAGCACGCAAGGTCAACCGAATGGGCTGAAAAGTGCTGGCCCAAGGAGGAGATAAATCAGCTAATTAAACCAGACTCGTTTAATCAGGGGACCAGTAACTCTGGTGCCCATCTCAGTCAGTCAGGCCCCCGCCATGATGTTCCTGTCCTGTGGATGACTTAGTGTCCGCCGGGAGAGAGCTGCCTGCACTCACGCTGCTCGTAAACCACGCAGATGCCCAGTTAATTGACTGTTCAACACTTGTCGGCTTTACCCCCTCGTCTTTGTCTTTCTCTCCGACGTCTCCCTTCGTGGTGAACATGATCGGCGCCCACCTACCTACCGCTTCTCAGGGGCGTCAATTGGGTATGGCAGGGGTATGCAGCTGCCATACCCTGGTTCCAGGGGGGAACATAAAAGTTACTTTTAAATATAAATCCATGAATGTCTGTTCTGGTTATTATGTTGTTAAATTACAGTAAGATAACTGCAAATGCAACATTAACAAAATGGTCCCTTTAACAAGGTATTATAATTATATTCTCCACACTTGTATTCTCCACGTCTTGACAAAATGGTATATTCCCAGGTTCCGCAGGTCAGCTGCACAGGTGCAATTCATTAGTGTTAATTGTGGCACGTTTACTAACATGCCAAGTTTAGCTGCACTTGAACAACCATTCCAGGCTGCCATATCCAGCCCAAGAAACCGAAACGGGGGAAAATAGAATGTAGAATGTAAATAAATGTATCATGTCTGTTGCTAAGGTATGGCAACATGACTGGTGTCGCGCACGTGCAAGACACCAGTCATGTTGCCATACCTTAGCTTTTTCTGAACTGACGCCACTGCCGCTTCTCCTGGTTTTTAATTACAGCTAGCTGCTGTGTAAGGGGGCAGTGTGGGGGAGGATGTGTGGGGATTAAATGAAAAAGGAGGTATTGTTTGGCAGCGATAACAATGAGAACACCCTGTAAACAGATAGGGCTCTATATTTTATGATGAGCTTGTAATGTTTTATCTCCCCATTCAATCAAGTTAGGGAGGTTTACCGAGATCACCGCAATGCAGGCGACGGGCACAAGAAGAAAAAGGGACACTTTAGCTGGTGCTTAGTATTAAAGCTGCAATCCGCAAACTTATTTTAACCGCATGAACCCTAGCTTCCCTATATCGAACATTCAGTGAACATAGTATCTCAATAAATTCACTAGTGTTATGAGCTTGCACTGTACATCTGCTTTTTAGCTGAAGAGATTTGATGAACAGAAAAAAGGGAAGGGGCCAAGTATAGATCCGTGCTGACCTCCGGTCAATGAAGTAGAGTTAATGAATAAAACGTTACTCTTCCATTGAGACTCTGAGACAACCCTGGTGTCATGTAAGAGGACACCTACTTGGTTGACAAACAGTACTGCCCGAATCTCATAAACGAAATGTCTCGCCTGGCAAAGCATGGATTCCGTCTTGTAGACTGATTTAACCCTGCAAGGCCCAGCGTTGCTTTTTGGCAACGTTTTTTAAATCATTTTTAAAAAAATGTTATAATTAGTTTTCCTGTTCTTTTTTCACATTAAAATCACCATTAATTAAATCCTGTTGTTTAGTATTACAATGCCATTGGCCACGATATTTGCATATAAATACCCCCCACAGAGACTGACATTCACACCTCCCAGAGAAGTTGAAATTACAGCGTCTGGACAAACAACATCTCACTTTTTAACTGAAGCTATTCCTCACTAAAACATAAGTAAAATGCCTGTAATATTGTTTTTCGTGATCATTAGAATGTCTAGAACATTTACATATGTTAATATTGTGAAAAATATCCCCAAAATGCAAATTAGAGCATGATTTATGATTTATGGCTATAAAACCTTACAAAAACATTATTAATTTTTTAACATTACATTTTCCTGTGATTAGGACTGCTACAACACCATCTGATTTTTTTTAATTTTTTTGGGCCAGTAGAAATTAATTCGGGCCGTACGGCAGACCCGTGGGTTCTAATTCTCGGGGTAGGACATAAAAGTTAGGGATTGCAGCTTTTAATAGCTCATTTTGAGCAGCACAGCTGCAACAGAATTCTCTAGCAGCCAGTGTGCACCCGCCCCGGGGAGACCAGCTCACCAGATTGTCTAGCTCTGGGTCCTCACTGAAGAAGGGCTTGTGGTCCTGCTCCTGTTGGTGCACAAAGTTCTCGATGTCCACGTCGAAGCTGGCCGAGGTGATGCATTCAGAGCCCTGCGTGGCCTGCTCACATTTCTCAAAAAGCAAAGCCAGGAGAGGGAACAGCGGATGTCTGCGGAAAACACAGGGGCAAAGGAGAGGAGAGGTGAAGATTATTATTATTATTATTATTATTACAGCAAGTGCTTTTTACTTCTACTCCACTATAATTATTTTAAAACTTTAATTGCAAGTAACTTTGTCGATTTAGATTACAATAACAAAACCCACATTAAGCAATTAAGCCCTACACTGCTTTTTGAAAATAGCCAAT
Organism: Nannobrachium achirus; assembly: GCF_963921795.1. NCBI lineage: Eukaryota > Metazoa > Chordata > Actinopteri > Myctophiformes > Myctophidae > Nannobrachium > Nannobrachium achirus. The sequence continues at coordinate 16,492,818 of NC_137826.1, forward strand.
CTACAACTTCACAACACGTTACGATGAGTCGCATCGTGAGCTTTTGGAGCTTGTAGAGCTATTTTCATTAAAAAAAGTTTGGAAAAACTTTTTTCCTTGGGTACTGTCAGTATATTTTGATTAGATACCAATACCTTTGTACTTTAACTCAAGTAAAATGTTGAATACAGGACTTTTACTTTGAGTATTTGTGGTACAGTATTGCTACTTCTACTTAAGTTCTTCCATTGCTCTGGTTTTAAACAACATGACAGTTAATAGGATGGTGAATATATAGACACTGTTCTGCAGTGACAGATCAAAACAACATCTTTAAGTGGGTGTAATATGACACAGCGATGGGGGCACGTCATTCAGTAGCGGTTTATAATGCCGACACGTTGACAGCTCCTGCTGAATTTCTTCATAACAAGCTATATATTATGGGTTCCACATTTTTTGTCAAGTACGTCTCGAGGCTCTGCAGGGTCTTCAAAGAGGTCCACGCCTGTGACTGCCTGGTTCTACTTGGTGTGGTTGGTAGAACATGTCGTCGTTGTCGGGTGAAAACCTTGTATGTCCAAAACCGTTCGTTTTGCATTTATCATTTAAAAAATGTTCAAACTAGTGAAAACAGCCGATCTACAAGCACACAACGCCTTGCACGGCGAGGCGTTGTGTGCTTGTAGATCTGCTGTTTTCACTACTTTTGTGCGACGGCCTTGTATGATGAAGCAGGGCTTTACTTTGCGAAAGAACGTACACATTTGAAACTTGGAGATACGAGGTTTCCACCCGACAACGACGATATTAATACCAGAACTTTAAGTAATGAGATTGTTAGAACTCTCTATGAAGAAATGATTGACTACATCAGAAGTCACATCCTCCGTTGCATACCTTCTGCATTTTCGTCAAATTGTGACATCAACCTCACAGTAAATAATATCACTACTGTAGTTGAAGCTGCTTAGTGCTGGCCTATACTATTTAAGTATTCCACATCCATGCCGCTTTTAAATGCTTATCAGTCAAATGAAAAATGATCTAGCAATTAAAATTAATTATGGTAATACACTGTATATATGGTCATGTGAGGATATGTGATATCGTCGTTGTCGGACTGAAAACCTTGTATGTCCAAAACCGTTCGTTTTGCATTTATCATTTTAAAAAGGATTTAAACTAGTGAAAACAGCCGATCTACAAGCGTTGTGTGCTTGTAGATCTGCTGTTTTCACTACTTTTGTGCAACAGCCTTGTATGATGAAGCAGGGCTATACTTTGCGAAAGAACATACACATTTGAAACTTGGAGACACAAGGTTTCTGCCCGGCTGTGACGATTATGTTAGAAAAGTCTTGGATATACAGTAATTAGCCTATACCGAATGTTCAGAAATACTTATAATAACCCATTTTCCAACACATCACAATAGAGCAGGCCTAGTTTGAATGTCTTTCAGAAGAGAAAGTGGATCTAAGTATTGATGCTTGTAAAATGCTAAATAAATATGGCCGCGTTTTGTTTTTGTTTTGTCATCTTAAACTGCATCTCTCTATGTTCCTTTGTACCAGCAGTGCCACCGCTGTTATGTGTGGTCTGAAAATACCTGATCTACAAGCTCAGCTGTATTTTCAGCCGGCAACACCGCAGCACGACAAAATATAAAGCAGGCTTAATGTGGCGGTGTATGCTGCTGGGGGGGCACTAACCCGTGGCTCTCATTTGCAGCCTTTAATAGTCGTCTATATTATACTCTAATCTGACTGATCCCAATTTAATGTCGCTCCCTCAGCCACACGCGCTAGGAATACTGAAGAGGAAGGTCACGTGCGCGGTGGGCGGGCTTCAATATCATTAAATGTGTCTGCGGAGACAGAATGGGATTGAGACACGGAGAGAGGGGGAGGGAAAGAACGAGATTGAGACATGGAGAGAGGGGGAGAGAGGTGGAGGGAGGGAGGGATGTAGAGAGAGAGAGAGAGAGAGAGAGAGAGAGAGAGAGAGAGAGAGTGAGAGAGAGAGAGAAAGAGAATGTTTGTATATAGGAGGGTGACTGCCAAAACAACCCCATTAGCACATAAGGAGTTATATAGTGTGGGAAAGAGGTACTGAATGTTTACACATTTTATCTGATTTAATTACGTGGAGAAAGCAGCTATAGCAGACCGGGGACCTTTTGTCTTTCATTATTCACTGTTTTGTTCAGCAGGTTTTAGCCAACCTCATTGAGACGTTCTTAAGTTGTACAGTAAACACACGCACGCACGCGCGCGCACGCACGCACGCACGCACACACACACACACACACACACACACACACACACACACACACACACACACACACACACACACACACACACACACACACACACACACACACACACACACACACACACACACACACAGATGCCTTGGCATTGGGGGTAAGGCTAGTGGGCACACCTTTATTGGTTGGTTAATACCCTCACCACAAATTCAGTCAAAGGCCACAGAGCATGGCTGTACAACTAGGGGTGTAACGATACATTTTAATAGCGATTCGATACATATCACGATACATGGTTGACGATACGATACATGAACGATATTGGTTCATTCATGGTGATACGATACGATTCGATTCAATGATTTAAAATCGATATAGTAACTATTTAGCAAAGAAATTAAATCTGTGTGAAAGGTGTGGATAGTGCAGGTTTTTAAGGGAAACATGTATTATTATGGATATAAATAAGTAAACACAGTGATTATCTGCCAAATACATGGACATTGTATATTGACAAACCTGCACCTTGACATGAACCCAGAGATTACACACAGTCGATGCAGTTACTATATCGTTACACCCCTATGTACAACCTATCCAAAATTACCCATAAGTGTTCCTTTGGTTACATTTATACACTCTAAAACAGGGGGTCTTCAACGTTTTCAGGCCAAGGAGTGTAATTTGGATTCATGTCAATTTGTGTTTTCAGATATTTATTTACCATTTGAGCCGTCATTACCTAATAAACTTGACTTTCACTCTGTACTTAGTCTGCTCTTTTTTCCCCTCTACACCCAACCTCTTTGCCGAAAATAGCCGATCTACAAGCTCACAACGCCTTGTATCTGATATTTTCAGCAAAGGTTATCAGAATATGGACACTAGGGTTCAAGTTGTTATATAAAAAGGATTGGACCCCCTGTTGAAGACCCCTGCTCTAAAGTTGGATACAGTAGAATGAGTAATTAACACTGAGGATTCCATTGTGTATACTGTATAGTCTTTGTACAGTATACATTTTTTAAAATAAAGCATGACGTTGATATACTTGCTCAGGGAATGTAAATCACCCAAGAAATATTCATAGCACATTATCTCTCTCTCTCTCCCCAAACATAATACATTCACAAAAAAGGTCAATCAGCGTTTTCAACAGCTCCGTTCGATTTAGTTAATATAGGTTTTCAAAATGTGCAATACTCATTTGGCTTGTATACATTCTGTAAATAAAATGATGTCTGACCTTCTCAACGGAGCCTCTCCTGCTCTGTTCACGTTGAATTAAAGTTACTATATGTAAAGTTATTCCATATAGTAACGGGCCCCTACCATCCTCTAAAGGAGATCAGAAAGAAAGCAACTGTACAACATACAGTACAATATACAGTATGACTCAACCCCCCAAATGTAATAATTACTATTATGTTAACACTAATAATCAGCTGCTGCTCCTGTCTGAGTGCAACAAATGTAATGGTTATGTATTTTTACAAGTGGAAAAATGGGAGACAATTTCACCCATTTATTATTAATTAATTATTGATTGATTGATTGATTGATTGATTGATTGATTGATGTATGTGGCAACCATAAGTCTTCGAAGTGAGTGCTGGTTTCCTTTTTCAAAACCATAAGTCTAGCCACGTACTATTTCTGTAGAGACAGGAAACCAAGGCCATAAGAGAGGAGAGAAATGCAAAACAAGACGGGGGTCGGTTTTGAACTTGAGATTTCGCACTGCAAAGGAGCATAATGAACTTGTGCACTAACTAGCTGAGCCACCAGGCACCCCCACAGTAGAATTCAATTTACCTCCATTTAAATGAAAATGTGCAGGAAACAAGAGGACAACCGGGGCAAAAATATGTTGAATCAGTCTTGAATAAATTAATATTAAATTCCACTTTCCCAATTTGTAATCTGTAATTTATGTATTCATGTCATGGAATGGAAACACCTCATATAAGCATCTCTGAAATGTGTGAAGTTGTTGTAAATTATTACATGTGGTTTTTTTTTATTGAAGGATGCGATAGCAAACATGATGTGGCCTTTATCATTGTTTTCTGCAAACCCCATACAAAGAAAACTATACAATGATGATAATTAAAATGATGTAATACTATTATAACAGGAAATATTTTCAAATTTGCTATTGGTATTGAGAAACTTCATTAGTTTGGAATCTTTTGACATTGAGATAAGATGATGCTTACCAGTGTGTGTGTGTGTGTGTGTGTGTGTGTGTGTGTGTGTGTGTGTGTGTGTGTGTGTGTGTGTGTGCGTGCGTGCGTGCGTGCGTGCGTGAGTGCGTGCGTGCGTGCGTGCGTGCGTGCGTGCGTGCGTGCGTGCGTGCGTGCGTGCGTGCGTGCGTGCGTATGTATGTGTGTAGTGTAAGAACACTATTCTACACAGAAAACAATTGTTTTATTGCTGAGGGGCTTTCTCACAGCAGCTCAATCTAGAAGAACTTTCAAAAAATGTGAAACATTACCACGTATCCTTCATTGACTGGGGTCCCCCAGGGGTCTATCCTCAGCCCCCACCTTTTTTATTTTAGTTCGCCAAAAATAGCCAATCTACAAGTTCAGAATATCCATCTGCCCAGAATAGATTCAAGTGGTTAACACGTTTTAGAAAAATCGTATCAACCCTGTTGATATGAGAAATAATATTACGAGATTTAATTTATATATATCGTCGTTGTCGGGTGGAAACCACCTATCTCCAAGTTTCAAATTTTGTAAGTTCTTTCGCAAAGTAAGGCCCTGCTTCATCATACAAGGCCGTCGCACAAAAGTAGTGAAAACAGCAGATCTACAAGCACACAACGCCTCGCGATGCGAGGCGTTGTGTGCTTGTAGAACGGCTGTTTTCACTAGTTTAAATCATTTTTAAAATGACTAGAAAAAAGCCCCCTGTGGGGGCCTGGCCCCTTTCCTATGTGATAGTCCCCTGTACCCAGAGATAGATACAGTCCAGTGGGCAGCTAAGCAATACAAATTTAGGATAGCTCAACATTAAATATGCAGTTTTTCCCAAAATGCAAAATAGTGTAAATGGCAATCCATCCATCCATCCACATCCATCCATCCATCCATCCACATCCATCCATCCATCCATCCACATCCATCCATCCATCCATCCACATCCATCCATCCACATCCGTCCACATCCATCCATCCATCCACATCCATCCATCCATCCACCCACATCCATCCATCCATCCATCCACATCCATCCATCCATCCATCCATCCATCCACATCCATCCATCCATCCATCCATCCATCCATCCACATCCATCCATCCACATCCACATCCACATCCACATCCACATCCATCCATCCATCCATCCATCCACATCCATCCATCCATCCATCCACATCCATCCACCATCCATCCATCCATCCATCGATCCATCCATCCACATCCATCCACATCCATCCATCCATCCATCCATCCATCCACATCCATCCTATCGTCAGTCTGTCTATAGACCGATTGTAGCTGATTACATTTAATCCATTATTCCATACTTGTTGATTAAAAAAAACAGCTTTAATATGCACACCTGGTTTTCAAATATTGGACTAAAGTAATTTTAAGAGACAATTTCACTATATAGTCTAGTTTAGTTGTAGCCGTCATCTGAACGCTTCCATTTAAACGATATATCACCGTTTAGGACAAACGTGTGTTAGACCATCTTTTTTTAAATACATTTTTATCAAGTTGTTCATTATCGGATGCTAACGGTATAGTTTATTTATTGACGTCACGTGCGTGCACGCGCCTCTAGAGGCTATTTAGATAAAAAGGATGTCAGCAGATCTAATGGTGGGAAAACAATTCTGTTTTTTCATTTTTTCCATTCTGTTTTTTAGACAATTGAACAACTGCTGAACGTGGAGTTGCAGATGCACACACGGAGAGACATACACACTACAGCATTTTATACAGCATTTTATTTTATAAAAACTGGCCCTGCAGTGCCTATACTGTGTGGTGGCCCAGTCAGGCCCTTACTGTGTGGTGGCCCAGTCAGGCCCTTCGGTGCCTATACTGTGTGGTGCCCCAGTCTGGCCCTGCGCCGCCTACAGGCCAAAATTTGAGAAAAAAATCTAAACATTCTGTGATTATGAAAAGTAGAGACGCATCTGAAGGTGGAAAAGTTGATGGTCAGCAAGGCATATGCGATGAATACAAAACCGACGGTTTTGGACATGCAAGGTTTCCACCCGACAATGACGATATATATGTTTTTTTTTACCTAAGATTTTAGTTTGAATAAAGGATGCACAAGCCTAAATCTAATGATACATGCAATTGGTGTTTCAAGTAGAGGGGGACAGCCAGCCTTCACCGGCATGAGGCAAGGTGAAAACACAAGCCTAGGGTGGTTTGCGTGACCTTTACCTTAATACAGTAAAATCAGGATTAGGGTAGATGGAGTGTGCGGTGGTGGCATGCATTTTTATGAACGTCTGAAACACAGCGACGGTGCCATGGTGCATGTTTGCTCAGCCTCTCTATCTGCTTGCAGCCCAGTGTACTGTGAGCCCTCCCGACGTTGGGTGCCAAATGCGTCAGGTTCTATCTGCAGTGCGACGGAGTGGAGATTGCCGACTGGGGGATCATTACAAGGGCCATAAAAGAGCGATTTACAGGACGACCAGCAAGTGGGGAGTCAGCACATGCCCTCCCCCCGACCACCAATCGCCGCCGCCGCCACCACCCACCCTGTCGCTCTGTGCCGCGGTGGGTCGCCAACAAAATGGTACAAAAAATGGCGAATCATGGCGAAAAGGCCAGCGGGGTACATGATGACTTAAATTCAAAACGGGGAACACATTATTGTGTATCATTATTTTATGTTTTAACTATTGAAAAATAGCAGATATACAAGCTCACAGCGCGGCACCGAGTGCCGCGCTTGCAAGCTTGTAGATCTGCTATTTTAATTTTGACCCGATTCTATAAGTGTCTTTTGAATCCTTCTAAGATTTTTTGAAAAACCCAGTTAGTCTGTTCTTGAGAGACTACTATGTCAGTGGTTCTCAAACCGTTTCATGTGAAAGACCCCCAAATTATTTGGCCACGGACCCCCATCTCAAAATATTTAGTTCCAGGGACCCCCCAGAAGCAAAATTTGATTTACAAACGTTCGCTTTGAAAATAAATATATTCAAAGATTTGCACACATTTTCACGACTTAAAAAAAAAAAAGCAGATCTACAAGCTCACAGCGCGGCACTCGGTGCCGCGCTGTGAGCTTGTATATCTGCTATTTTTCACTGGTTAAAGCATTCAATAATTCTAGGCCTAAATGGGTTTTAAACATGAAGGACGGGAACGTAGCGGCTGTGTGTGAATCCTCTACTCCCGAGGAGGAGATGTGAGAGCACTTGTTTTTCATTGTGGATAGAGCTGTGGTGCAAAGCATGCTTGATAACAAAGAATACTAACATGCAGGCACCTGCATACATAGACATCAAAGGGGGCTTGAGCCCCTGCCCTTTTATCTGTCTGTAAAAACTGCCCTTTCCAGACCATGAATGCAATTTTGACTATGGTGAAAGAAATGCAAATGCCCTCTTTCCCTGCTATACCTGAAGGCAGCATTCAATAGAACTGCCTTGTCAAAACTCTCCTGAACTTGAATGCAGCATAAATGTTGAAAGAATTGCCCTCTCTGTGTAGAAATCCATGCCATTACGACACATCTCCAGTATTGACTTGGTTATGCTTAGTTCAGTTTGGTTTCACACACCGAAAATAGCCGACCTCCAAGCTCAAAACGCGTCCCTGCTAACATTTTAGAATGAGATATTTTGTGGAGTCTTCCATGTCAGGAACACAATACACGATACACGATGACGCAACGGTATCAAAAACAATCTCCCGTCCCCCACGCTAAAACACCACGTTGGTCCTCGGTGGAGGCGGTCATGTCGGGCCCCACCGACTGTGTCGTAACCCCGGTTCTGCAATAATCTTGCAGACCACCCAGAGGCTGCTGCAGAGGGAGATGGGGGTGTGAGGGGGTTGAATGGGGAACATGTTTATGCGTGTGTGTGTGTGTGTGTGTGTGTGTGTGTGTGTGTGTGTGTGTGTGTGTGTGTGTGTGTGTGTGTGTGTGTGTGTGCGCACACGCTGTTTTCCTGTGTGTGTGCATGTCTCTTTCCCAGCGAGCTCCCCACTGTTTGCCGTCCTAATCACGGCTGCTGTACGCTCCTACAGTATATTAGGACCCAGTTTGTGGTGAAGTCATGCTGTGCTTGCTCCTGACAAGCCTCCCCCCCCCCCCCCCACACACACACACACACACACCGTTCCCCCAGGCTACATGTCTGATGCGCACCCCGCGCAACAGAACACACAGACGCACAGACGCACATAATATCGTCGTTGTCGGGTGGGAAACCTCGTATCTCCCAGGTTTCAAATGTGTACGTTCTTTCGCAAAGTAAAGCCCTGCTTCGTCATACAAGGCCGTCACACAAACGTAGTGAAAACAGCAGATCTTCATGCACACAACGCCTCGGTGAATGCAAAACGAACGGTTTTGGACATACAAGGTTTCCATGCACCGACAACATAATACAGGTAAAGATGTCTTTGCCGTCGGGCAGAAATCGAGTATCTCCACGTTTATACATTTCTTTTTAATGTTATTTTTAATGCCCTATGCTTCATCATACAAGAGTGTCTGTCACACAAAAGGAGTGGAAATAACCCATCTATCTTTTAGATCAGCTATTTTAATCTTAAATAATAATAATAATAAGGAACGGTTTGGGACATATAACAGGAGGTTTCCACCCGGAATAGGGACGATATACAATCCCTACAACCTAACAAACTAAATGCATGGCTGTACACAAACATACACACACACACACACACACACACACACACACATAGACAAACCCCCCAGTGCGTATCTTATTAAATTCTGCCTCCATTTCTCTCACTATGCCCCCCCCCCCCCAGGTTATCCATAACCTGCAATGCAGGATGAATGGTCCTGGTGCGCACACTGTACACTCTGTACAGGCTGAGCTACAGTACATGACCCTGATGTCTTTTTCTTTATTCTCTTCTTTCACTGTGTTGAAATATACAGTATCAATATACAGTGGTTCTCAAACATTTTATGTCCAGTTGGAAAAGATTTTGTTCCAGAATCTCCCAGAAGAGAAGATGTGTGTTACAGATCTTTCTCAATTATTACACCCCAATATATTCAGTGGTGTAAAGTAACTAAGCACATTTACTTAAAGTTATACTGTGTAAGTTGCTCAACTAGTGGTCAGTAGCGTTATAGCAAACCGCGGTCACGTCTGCTTTTTTCGGCCGTTTTTCGCCGCGGACCGGGCCTTCAGACCACCGCGTCCGCCTCGCCGGCTCGCCCGCCTCGCCACGCATCCGTGGAGGTGTCTATTGTCCCTCTGCGGACCGGCGTTGGGGAGTTTTACAGGCTAGACTTCTACACCAGCGTAAACAAAGCTGTTGAAGCAAGCTATTTCCTGAAGAGACGTGATTGGCCGGTAGTGTATCATGTGTGTATGATCTGCAATGTGATTGGCCAACGTATACACAACGTATACGGATGATGCAGATGACGTCATTTTGCCGCGAAATCCCGCCCCTGTCACGGCTAAGTAGAAAACATATAAAGAAAAGGCTTTTGGGGCTGAAATTAACGGAGTGGGGGTTCTAAAACTTTAGCGATTTAACAGTTAGGACAATTTTAAGATATGTTTTATAAAAAAAGTTACATAGTATAACTTTAAGTACTGTACTTAAGTGCAATGATGAGGTATTTGTATTTTACTTGAGTATTCCCAATTTCCAATACTTTTACTTCTATACTCCACTACATCTCAGAGTTAAATTTTGTACTTTTACTTCACTACATTTATTTGAAAACTTTAGTTACTATAATTACTTTGTAGATGTATTATTACAAAACATACCTTTACCACTTGGACCCTGTTTAAACGTGGCTTTTGGAAAATAGCCGATCTACAAGCTCAACGTGTCACACAAGCTTGTAGATCGACTATTTTAAAAAGACTTTTTCACAATTTGACTGAATTTAGTACTTTTACTTTTGGTACTTTAAGCACATTTTGATGCCAATACTTTTGTACTTTTACTCAAGTACATTTTGAATTCCAGACTTTTACTTGTAGAGTATTTCTATATTGCTGTATTGATACTTTTACTTACACTAAGTAAAATATTTGGTTACTTTTTCCACCATTGAAAATATTTTTTAAATAGCAGTTATATTAGCTCAAAACATGTACAAAATAATAAAATACGGTATTTTAGTGGTAAAACTGATTGAGATGCTAAATTAACTCACTTTGCTGAGGCCCCACTGGGGAGAACCCCACTATGAGAACTATTGGTATATTATACTATTGGTATAATATACATACATACACATACATATATACAGGCCTATATACAGTATATAGGAACTAGGAGGTTTTCCTCTCAGCACCATTGGCTGACAAGCTTTGGAAGACAACATTGTACGTATGCTGTGGTCGTCTCAAGGGATGTTGTTCCACCGTGGCGTGAAGCCCGGCCTACATTGTGATATTTCTCCTGCGAAAAGACACAGGCTGCTAACTCGGCCACAAAACGTGGACTTCCTTTCTCATCCAAAAGTCAAGCAGTGAGGAAACTCATAAAAGCGAATATCTGAAAGAAACAAACCAATAAACCACTTGAGCTTTGACACAGTTTCCTGCATTTGGCGACAGCTGAGCAGCAACACATGCCGCCCTCTTAAAAAGCAGGAGGTGCGGGCTGTTTTTATGCCCGTCGAACACAGAGCTGTCGAGGCTGTGGGGAGTGCGGCATACAGTAACGGTCAACAACACGTTGTGGTGGCTGCTAGACTTTACGGTGCGTTACCGTAGAAGGGGCGCGCATGCAAGTGTCCCCGATGCCATTCGGGAACCTGATGAAGTCAGAGGTCGTATCATGTGGATCTTGAGTTCCACATGGGAACATTGTGTGTTTGTTTTAAGCAACTGCTGAAACGTATCACTTCTGCAGACATTCTTCTTTATATCACAAGCCAAGCTGTTAAAGGGGCCACGCCAGGCTTTTGAAAATATATATTTTATATAAATATTGGTCCATAATATGGTTTTATACAGGTTTTAGCGTAAACAACCACTTGGATATTGAAATGTCATGTTCTGTCTGTCTCTAATTCCAAGCCGTTTGTGTTGTGGATGTGGATGCAATACTAAAATGCCCTTTAATTTGTTGGCAATGGGGCGCTGTCTTTGGGATAAAATTGGAACGATACAATGTATCGTTCCAATTTTTGCATGGCATGCTAATCGTCCCTGTATCGTTCCAATTTTAGCCACTTCAAAGCCCCCCAAAGCCCCCAAAGTTGATATTGTCTTCGGCTGTCATGGTCAGGATGTCCGTGACCAGGCCGGTGCCAATGGTCTTGTTGCCGTCTCGCAGAGTGAACCGTTGGCCCCTCTCCAGAACCATTGGCTGGCGGAGTGTCAGATTCAACAAGGTGTCCTCCCCTGGCATCACCATCTCCTTACCAGCTGGCAGGGTGACTCTGGCCGTCATGTCCCAAGTTAGCGAGAACATAACGGGCATGAAGTTGCTGCCAAACGGCTTATGCCTGCCTCCTTCTTCCTTACTCAGAATATAAACCTGTGCCTGGACCTTCTGGTGTGGCATGATGGACCCCGGTTTGCTCATCACCATGCCTCTCCTCACATCCTCTCTTTTCAGACCGCGGACCAGAGCGCCCAGGTTGTCTCCTGCCTCTGCCCGATCCAGAGACTTGTGGAACATCTCAACACCCGTGACCACAGACTTGAGGGTGTGATTATGCCCCACAAACTCACAATCATCTCCCTTCTTGATAACTCCCCTCTCCAATGTTCCGGTAACAACAGTGCCCCTGCCTGGGATCGAGTAGACCCCTTCAACGGGCATCAGGAAAGGCTTTTCCAGCTCCCTCTTGGGCAGAGGAACGTAGTTGTCCACAACCTCCAGCAGTTTCAGTATAGCATTCGCTCCAATTTCAGGGCGTCTGTTCTCCAGGGCGCAGAGGGCGGAGCCGACGACGACCGGCGTGTTCTCGCCGTCGTAGCCGAACTCGGTGAGCAGCTCGCGGGTCTCCAGCTCCACGAGCTCCAGCATCTCCCTGTCGTCCACAGCGTCGGCCTTGTTGATGAACACCACCACGTGCTCCACGCCGATCTGCCGCGCCAGCAGCAGGTGCTCGCGGGTCTGCGGCATCTGACCATCAGTGGCGGCCACCACCAGGATGCAGCCGTCCAACTGCGACGTGCCCATGATCATGTTCTTAACGTAGTCGGCGTGACCGGGACAGTCTGTGTGAGCGTAGTGCCTCTTGTCTGTGCTGTACTCCACATGAGAGGCATTAATGGTGATTCCCCTGGCCTTCTCCTCAGGGGCGTTGTCAATGTCCTCATACTTCTTGAACTTTGCTCCGCCAGCCTCCGCCAGCACTTTGGTAATGGCAGCGGTCAGGGTGGTCTTGCCATGATCGACGTGCCCGATTGTTCCAATGTTGACATGGGGTTTTTCTCTGGTGTACGTCTTCTTAGCCTCTGCAGCAAACGTCCGCCGACTCAGCGGTACAGCACACAGTTTGAATGAACTGTGCAGGAGGCTTGGCGAGGACATCTGGAGAGCAGAGCAACATGCACGCAAACCCAAAAGCGCCGCCATCTTCTTGAATGATTGCGTCCACATTGTGGCTCTCAGACTTCATGTGGCGGGCCTGTGACATCAGTCGTCTACGACGTATCTATGATGTCACTATGATGTAGCTATGAGTGTCCGCATGAGCACGGAACTCCATGTATAGAGGTAGTATGAGCACGTAACTCCATGTATGTAGATAGAATGAGCACGGAACTCCATGTATGGAGATAATTGACGTAACTATAAGTGTCCGTATGAGAATGAGATGTCCGTATGAGACTAATGTCACACGAGACTAACGTCATAGAAAGTATGCATAGACGTACATCACCACAGCTGATGTCACGGACAGAACGGCCCATACAAGGAGATATGCACGTGTGTCATGTTTGATACCATCACGCACAGGTGTGATTTTCTTTTTATTTGAATCCTGAAAAGCGTAGTACTACACTTATCAGGTTTGCAAGATTAGCTTCGAAAAACACACAGGCAGACACCTTGACCATTTATGAAGGGTTGTACACCGCCACATAAGAAGTACAAGTACAGCACAACCTACAGTATGTGTGGACATGGTCCAATGTGCAGGATACTGCACTGCATGTGAAGTTTTTCTCTTACAGAGTTGTACCTCCAAATCGTACTTGCTCGACCTTATTATCTGCCATCGTCTCCTACGTAAACCTTTTTTTGCCGCGCTACTCCTCCCACAGTTTTGGTTTTACGCACCTAGGCCATATGTCAAATCTACGGCCTTCATTGGGATGCGCAGGCGTGCATTTTGCTAAGAGATACGTTATAGTTTAATTTATACCAGTAAGACTCCCTAATCGGGAGATAAGCGACCGCAAGGTCGCAACGTGATTTTAGGCCAAAATGTGTAGGAGCAGACATCCAAAAATGTTTTTTAAAAAATCGGCCTGACGGTAGCGCTATATGTGACAGATCCATGTTGATGAGATGAGTGTAGACATACTGTGTAGGTACCGATTTAAGTGATTTTAGGGCAAAATCTGTAGGAGCAGTGTCCAAAAATGTGTTCGAAAAAATCGGCCTGATGGTACTAACATCTTTCTAGTTGTATGAATACAATAAGGAGATAAGAGGTTTCTGCCTGACAGCAATGATAAGCAGACAAGTTTCAATTTCTGTATGCATGTTAAAGATTCAGTGTCAGCATGTTAACCTGCTTACAAACACATGCGTATCATCACTGTCGGGCAGAAACCTCATATCTCCAACTACTCACTCCAAGTTTCAAATTTTAATGTTTTTTCGTAAAGTAAAGCCCTGTTTCATCATAGAAGACTGTCGCACAAAACTTGTATCATGTATTAAAATGATAAATACAAAACAAACGGTTTTGGACATACAAGGTTTTCACTCGACAACAATGATATACACTCAAGCCCAGTCCCAATGCAAAGTGCTCAGGCTGACCAGCGTGAGAAGAGGCTTTCAGCAGGAGCCCTACTGTGGTACTGTGGTGGTGAGTGAATGATAATCTGTCCCAGTGGGAGATTTACATTACAACATTGGTCTGTTTGGACAAGGATCTCGCCACTGTCAAAGAACTGGAGAAATACTATACTCCTTTACCCACGTCAACCCTCTAATCTTAGCAAAACAGACCTGAGTTGCAACTGTACTTGGACAGCTTTTTTCCCCCCGTCTACACCAAATCACCTTGCCAGAAATGGCAGATTTACAAGCTGTAGGCCAGCTATTTTTGGCTAATGTGGGTTTTCCAGGTTTGTTTTCTTCCCTGACAGTTTGTTAGTCAATGCAGAACATATTCCACCAAATGAGGCAGTTGAAATGAGGGCTTCCCTGTCCGGAGGACACTGACCCTAAAAAGGTCAGCCTCCTTCTTCATCTGATTTCATAACATCATTACATCTTGTAAAAGCAACGAGCACTTGACTCAAATGTGCTCTTAAAAGCCTGGTCTTTAAAACGGCATGTTCTGGTACACTCTGTCCTTTAGGCAAAACCGTTTCAGAACCATTACAAGGACGTGTTCAACAAAGACTATGAAAAATGTAGCTGACTAAAACGAGGTAGCCTGCTGTATAATTCCATGTATGTACAAGCCCATCTTCTAGCTGTGTATTGGATACAATAATCAACATGAATAACAAAACCTTTACCAGGTCCCTAATAAGTTCTTCAAATGCCATAACTCATTAGGATTTACCTTATTACATTCCGCTATTAATAAATAAGTGGGCAGAGAGTTGAAGACAGACAGCAAACTAGGATCTCCATACAATGTTACCATTCCAGTAATTAGTGAAGAGAAACATCAAAGTCCAGAACAGAATTCATTAGCAAGAGAAGCTACAGAGGTACTACAGCATGTACCAGTTCTCTCCATGCTTGCATACTTCATAACATTACGTCGTTGACGGGTGAAAACCTTACATGTTCAAAACCGTTCGTTTTGTATTTATCGTTTTAAAAATGATCTAAACTAGTGAAAATAGCCGATCTACAAGCACACAACGCCTCGCACCGCGAGGCGTTGTGTGCTTGTAGATCTGCTATTTTCACTAGTTTTGTGCGACAGTCTTGTATGATGAAGCAGGGCTTTACTTTATGAAAAACATACACATTTCTAACTTGGAGATACGAGGTTTCTGCCCGACAGTGACGATTAGTCCCCCCCATATCGTGGCTGTTGGAAACCTTGTAGGTACAAAATCATTACTCGTCAGGAAATGGTAAAAAAAAAAAAGAACCTGTGTTCCAAATGATCCAATGCAGTTATTATTTATTCACAAGCTCTTGTTAATACTTTTCGGTTCAATTATTTATAAAACCCACAGACACACATAACAACTTTCACTTACAAAAAGTAGTACACACAGTAGATCAAGCGCCGGAATGCGATGTGTTGTGAGCTTGTGGATCGGCCGTTTTCACAACTTTTGTGTGACACAGTTTTACCACAAAGTAGGGCATTCATTTACCCCAAAAACATATGAAATTTTGAAAGATGTTAACGGCAACGATGGTGTGTCAAGGCAAGGAGCTTCAGGCTGGGTTTGGAATGAGTCTGAACAGTATGTCTCCCTATAGCCAATCTACAAGCTCACAGCGCATCACAAAGAGATTTGATGTAAAGCTGAAATAATATAGTATCTAGTATAGAGCCCTGGGGACCACGGTCAACTAAGTGGTTACGTTAAATTAGCAATTAAATTGCTACTGTAACCTATATTTTAAACAATGCTTTATTTTCCTTTCTTTCTGTCTTATTAGATTCATAGTTTTGTGGCACAATGTCTCCAAGTGATCACATACTGCTTAACCACTCAAACTCCAAACTGGACCTGAGTTGGATGCGTTGTGAACTTGTAGTTTTGGCAAACATACCCCTCGGAATAGGGATGCTGGGGCTCAAATGGTCAAACAGCAATTACAGTATAAACAAAACATGTTTTGGTAACTATTATTAAACACATAGTACCAAGAGGTTTATTGTCAACCGATAATCTTGCTTCTATCCACAACCAAATGCATCGTTTTGATCCAATAGACGTCTACGTTGTGCAACAAAGCAGATGTCTGCATCTGTACAGTCAGTGTACCCGATGGGACGATATGAACATTTCATATCATGATTATTGTGTCCATGGAAATCGCGATGTACAATATTATCGCGTTTATCAAAATATCCCCAACATCCATTATCCTGGGGCTGAACATTTGCCAAAAAATAGCAGATCTACAAGCTCACAACACGTTGCGTTTTGTAGATCGGCTATTTTTTGGCGAAGACATTTGATAGAGAGTGAGAAAAAGACAGTATCAAGTGCGTATGTTATAAGTACGTTTTACCCACTAGAGGGGTTTAAATGGTACCAGATATGCAGCGCTGGCGCTAGCAAATAAAAGGTGAGTTGATCCCAGTGCATGACAGAAGACGATTTCACCATAAATTAAATCTCCATGATGCGATTATCGTGAGTGTTTTGTATCACGATAAACGATAATATCGCTTATTGTCCCATCCCTACTGCAAGGTGAGTTCAGTTTGGATCTGAGCTTCTCTGCCTCTCCTCTCCATCCTGTGTGTGTAGTGTACTGCGTACTGTGCGTGTGGGTGTGTGTGCCTGCGAGCGTGTGTGTGTGTGTTGTGTGCGTATGTGCGTGCATGTGTCAGGGAGGGAGGAGGGAGAGAGTGTTCCAAAAAAGCCTGTGTGGATCTCGCCGGCTGATTTGGAACCCCCACCCCCATCCACCACCACCACCACCCGCAGCCCCATCCAAAGATGGCTGCTCACATCAAAGGGAGCCTTGTATCTCAGAGGATTTCAGAAATTCAGCCGCAGGCTTGGAGAGGACTTTACAGCAAGCGCGCCTCAGGGCTGAGCACAGGGGCTCGCACCTACTCAGACAGCGGTGGCGGATGCCCGCAGGGGGAACCCGAGGAAGCCAGGGCAGAGAGCCCGAGCACAGAGTGCAGTGTCATCACTGCGGGCCCGAGTGTGGGTTGGTATAAGACTCAAATACCCGGAACGCGCCCCGAGTCGCGTTAGATTTTAACCACTTTAACCATTCTTTTAAGCTTTAACTATTGAAAAACAGCAGATATACAAGCTCACAGCGCGGCACCGAGTGCCGCGCTGCGAGCTTGTAGATCTGCTGTTTTTGAGAAAATCTTGAAAATCTTTGAATATCTTTGACCCGATTTCTAAATCCTTCCTCTAAATCAGTGGTTCTCAAAACTTTTTCATGTCAAGGACCACCAAAATTACATTCATTTGGCCGCAGACCTCCATCTCAAAATATGTTGTTCCAGGGACCCCCCAGAAGCAGAGATTTGAGTTACAAAAGTTTGCTTAAATATATATTGAAAAATGTGCACACATTTTCACAATCTTTCAAAAATAGCAGATCTACAAGCTCGCAGTGCGGCACTCGGTGCCGTGCTGGGAGCTTGGACATATCTGCTATTTTTCAATAGTTAAAGCATTCAATAATTCTAGGCCTAAATGGGATAAGGCAGCCTGTGTGAAACAAACTATAGCGTCCCGTGCTGGTAGACGGCTGGAGCGATTAAGAATGCCTGTATTTTGAATAATTTACTTCATAAATAGATAATACTGGCTCATTATAAGCGGGCATCAATATTCTAACGATAAGCTGAAGGAGGGGTGAGGTGTTTGGGTTTTCAGTTGCCTGTGAGAATCTTTTAACACTCGCATGACTGAGCCTGACTTTGAGATTTTCAGGGGCGTCAATTCAAGGGTTGCATTTGTAGTCCTCCACCAGCCATTTTGAGGACCTCACAGGTGTTTTGATTAACGTAAAACATTGGTTCTATGCCAATCAGACAAATTGAACACCTGTGTTGGTCCTCAATATGGCCGGTTTAGGACTACAAATGCAACCCATGAATTGGGTATGGCAGCAGCTGCCATAGGGTCCAGGGGAGAAAATAAAAGTTACTTTTAAATATAAATACATGAATGTCTCTTTGTCTATCTGTTCTGGTTATTATGTTGTTAAATTACAGTAAAATAACTATGCAAAATTTTACAAAATGGTCAGTTTAACAAGGTATTATAGGCCTAATTATATTCTTCACACTTGCATTCTCCCCATCTTGACAAAATGGTCAGCTGCACAGGTGCAATTCATTATTGTTAATTGTGGCACGATTACTAACATGCCAAGTTTAGCTGCACTTGAACAACCATTCCAGCCTGCCTTATCCAGCCCAAGAAACCGTAGAAACAGGGGAAAAATAGAATGTACTTCTTAAAATAAATAAAATGTATCATGCCTGTTGCTAAGTTATGGCAACATGACTGGTGTCTTGGACGCGCGCGAAGGCGCGCGTGCAAGACACCAGTCATGTTGCCATAACTTAGCTTTTTTCTGAACTGACGCCACTGGAGATTTTGAGGTGTTTTGGGTTTGCTCAGGAAACTCTCAGAAATGTGCCCTTTCATGACTTTTCCTAAACATACAAGCCAAGTCCTGTTTTTTTTTTTTTTACCATTTGAGATGTTTTGTAAATATGAAATAAATATTTGTGAGTGTTTCCTGAGCAATATAATTCCATTTCTAAATCTCAAAAGGAGGAAGTTTTATAAATGTAGCCTATAAGTGATGGTATAACAAATCAAACAGAAAGTCACCACCTTCTCTGATTAAAATACAGTGCCAAACGACTTTCAGATCAACATTCTTACTATGGACTTCCCTGCCAGACGACTTAAATCGACTTTGACTTAGAAAAAAAGAAAAAAAAAATGTTTTTAATTTTTTTTGGACCCCATTAAATCTAGTAAACATGATTTCAATCGCGATTTTGCATGTTCCACCCCCATACAACCCCATCTTTCATACAGGGAAGCCATCTTTGTTTACATAACATGTAAAACATAATGGCTATTATCTCAAGAATGCCTGAACGGATTTCCAATCTGTTTTTTTTTTGTTTGAAAGCTGTGAACAGCCTGCACAAACATGGTGCATGATCTGTGCACTATAAATTACATGAGAGTCTATGGAGATTTAATGGCAATATAGCCATTAGAAGGCATATTTAATTTGGCAGTAACTGAGTTAAAAAGGATAAACTGAAAATAACTGACAATGTAAATGACACATGACAAAACGTATGTTAATGTTGAAATGTGTGCAACCTTTTTTTTCCATTATTGCTGTCAGATCTTAGCTTTGGATGTGGGGTGGGATTTATATTCAGGATACTCAAACAGTGCACAACAGGTGATTTGTATTTTCATTCCATCCAGGCAGTTTAGGACAAACATCACTAATTATTTGCAGCTACAGTAGCTATTCTGCCCAGGAGTGCTTGCAGCAAATGAGGCAGAAAATGAAGTGGTTTGCGCTTTTTAAAGGTGCAGTAAGTGATACAGTATATATTCTATGTTTTATGATTCTCTCTCCTGATTGGATAATATTGGTATCCTGACCCAAAATAGCATTTTCTGTTTACTAAAGAGCTGGAGAGACGCGGAGGCCCCTGTTACTGAACAAACACTCTATAGCAATGATTGCTATCAAGAATATAGAGCTTTTACTTCTTAACGAATAAACAAACAAGAAACAAGAAATATTCACTTACACTAACTTTAGATTTACTTCTCTAGATTTCCCTAAAGCCTAAAGGCAAACAAATATATTTTATAATGTCCAAAGTTAACACATTATTATGTCCAAACGACGTATCTATCTAAAACATAAGGAAATATCATTTCCTACAACCGTAGCACACTCGTAGTCGTAACCATAGTCTAAACCAGGGGTCTTCAACTCAAGAGTTACTACAGGGGGGCCTCCAAATCTTTGTGTGACAGAAACTTTTTTTCTCCTTTTTCATATTAACCATTTGAACCCTAGTGTCCATATTTTGAGAAATTTAGCCAAAAATAGCAGATCTACAAGCTCACAACGCCTCGCAGCGCGAGGCGTTGTGAGCTTGTAGATCGGCTATTTTCGGCAAAGAGGTTTGGTGTAGAGGGGAAAAAAGGGGGGAGTACAGAGTGAAATGTCAAGTTATGTATTGACGATTCAAGTGGTTAAATACTAATAAACACAAATTGACGTGAATCCAAAATACACTGATGATTGTGCTGTCAAACAATGAAACTATATGGAATCCATGAAAAGGTTGTGGGGGGTTCCTGCTTCATCTCTCTCTCTTAACTAAAGGGTCCTTGGCCTGAAAACATTGAAGACCGCTGCTCTAAACCTAACCATTGTCTAGCACTGAGTCTCATAGCAGTTGCCGGTATAACACGGCAAGCCCAAATTTGATGTGTATACTTTACTGTAACGTGACAAAATCACAGAGCATGAGATTCACACACTGCTATGTGTGTGTGGGGCCTGATCCTACCTGTAAACAGCCCTCTTGTCTGACTCCAGCTGGGCCTGGGGGTCCAGGGTCACACTGACTGGGGTGTTTCCTGCTGCTGAGGCTGCTGGGATGTGGACCTGTGGGGTCTTGGTGCTCTGCTGGCTGGTGCCCGTCATCTGGGGAATAACCAAACCTGTTACTTTTAAACAGAAAATACAGAGCCCACACAGTGTGACAAAGTGAGGGACAACTCTCCGTTACTCAGCGCCACTTGTCCCTTACATGGTTATCTTGTACATTACACCATATTATTTTATAGACATATCCAATGCGCTATAAGATACTATCGCAACAGTGAATCACTTACTATCCAGGGTTGGTCACATTTCAGTACATACATAAGCAGTCTTGCGTAGCCAGACAACTATTCCACAATCTCTGAATGCTATATAGAGTCTGGAACTACAGCTCCTGAACGGCGAGTAATGGAAACTGGCATTACCGTAATATATTTTAAAATTTCATTTCTGCTAAGCAGCAAGCTAAACATGCTTAGATTATTTGTATTTATATAATGATAAATGTGCGTGATGTGAGACGGAAACGGAAGTGACGAGGGGGCTTCACTTCCGCTCTACCGGTTACTCATCATTCTTCTTCCGTTGCCCCAGACTGTATGACGGGAGCATTTCCAAATCGTGGAGTCAACAGTCTTGCCACGCGAGACTACTACATAAGTAACCATAACAGAACAGTAAGGCTAGGGCTCCACCAAAAAGACGGCGTCGGGCCGTGTCAAAAAATTAACCGGGGCGAATTTGAGCGTCCGGCGTTGACGTCGGCAGTGGAGCACCCTTCATTAATTAAAACGAGGGCGTTCTCAGCATCGGCGTTGACGCGAAGCTCGATGCGCCCGGTGAAGCCGGGGGGTAACAATGAGTTTGCTTGAGACATATTACTGTATGTATGTGACTGGCTTGAACATTGTAAAGTTGTGAGTTCCTTTGTTCATACTTAAGATTGTTTGATAATTGGTCGGATACACATGCTGTACTATTGTGTGGGGTAAGTGGATACACATGCTGTAATTTTAACCATGTCCTTTTGTAGAATATATTGATACAACCGAAAACTAGATCAAAGGTACACCTACAGGCCACAGCAATAATAATTGAGAACTAGGCAGACTAGGTAGACTAGACAGATAATTTAAATGTAAACTAAATTGTATCTATAAAATAGTCTTCTTACAAACTGGAAAATGTTCATGACCATTCCTGATAAAGGCAAGCATTGCTGCCATGTGCTTCATATTACAAACAGGCTTATAGCATTTAAATAACAGCGGAGTGAGCAAAATATTTGCAAACTAAATAACACAACTTTATTTTAGATTTGATTCATTGGTTTGGATGAGAATCTATTGAGTTTGGGGTGAATGTGGTTTCAGAATCATAGGCTATGGTAGGTAAACATTTGTCTAACACTGCTAAAACGTGGTCATTGCAGGAAAAAAGATATTCAGGGTGGAGGATATTTGGCAACATTCTGCTGCTGTTGACATGCCATTTCCTTACATCAACAAGCCTGACTCTGACTACAAATAAAGAACAGGCTGCAATGAGTTGTTATTGTCTGACAATTCACAGGCAGAGTGATAAAGCCGCTAATTACAATGAACGAGATAAGACACAGCACCTTCACTAATTGAATGAGACAAGCTAGTTTTATTTACAGCATAGATTATTGTTCATGTTTAATACTAATTGACAATTACAGTAGCTATCATTTAAACTCCTCCGTTCAAACTCTGGACATCAAATAACAGCCCCACAATGCACTGCTTTGGGTTTACTGGGGTTATGAGCTCTGAAGGAACCTTTGAAGAACCATTGGGAGGGACATAGCAGAGCCAGTAGAGGTTCAACGGTGTACAACGGTAACCAGGGGTGTCGCACCAAATTCTGGGCCCCTGGGTACAAGGATTCGCTCACATTTTGTGATTTAACTATTGAAAAATAGCAGATATACAAGCTCACAGCGCGGCACCGAGTGCTGCGCTGCGAGCTTGTAGATCTGCTATTTTTGAAAAATCTTTGAATATTTCAAATCCTTCTAAGGTTTTTTGAAAAACCTATGTTTCTATGTCAGTGGTGCTCAAACTTTTTCATGTGAAGGACCCCCAAAATTACATGTATTTGGCCACGGACCCCCATCTCAAAATATTTAGTTCCAGGGAGCCCCAAGAAGCAAAAAAAATGTTTGCTTAAAAAATAAATATATTCAAAGATTTGCACTCGGTGCCGCACTGTGAGCTTGTATATGTGCTATTTTTCAATAACTAAAGTATAAAATAATTAAGGCCCTTCCACCTTGGGCCCTAGTAACTCAGTCCCACTCCCCCCCCCCCCCCCCCCCTCTCCCTTGTGACTCCCCTGACGGTAACCAAGTTATTTCGGGGCCACCTTCCGCACCTTCACTGGAGAGGGACAGAGGGAAACCTCTTCCCAGGGGGTGACATGCTTCATGAACATGGGCCATTGTCTACACACCCTTCACCTCCACTTCTCTATCAGCCCCCTTTTTACTCTCAGGAAATGAGACTACCCCACCCACCCGACCGCACGCCTCCTCTTTCCCATCACCCTCGGTTTTTGAGCCGGGGGTGGGCCGGGTGGTGGTGGGTGGTGTTTGGGGGCGGGCGGGGGTTGCATGAGGAAGCTTCAAGTCTTAATCCCGGCTCCAAATGGGAAATAAATTAGCTTCTTCACACTTAACTAGCTCTCATTTGCATTTGCCGAGCGCAGAGCGCGGCTCAGGAGCTCTCTCCCCTGGCACTAATCCTCCGGGCGAGGGGAAGACGGATGTGGTGTGGACGTAGAGAGGTGCGTGGTGGTCTGATGAACCTGCTCTACTTCCCATCATTGGGGTGGCTACACAAACAAAGGTTTCTCCCATGCCGCTTGCCGGGGGTGAAGGCCGAGTTTCCCCGTCACTAATTGCACCAACCTGGTGAAGGTATTACGCCTTGTGTTAAACACTACGAGCAGGGCTTATTGTTTCTTTTTTTAACCCTTCTCTTTTTATACTTAAACTGCATTACCTCTCACAATCTGTACCCACGTTAAGAATCTTATGGATAAATCATGCTAATTCAGAGCTCAGCGCTAGCTAACATCTACCCACGTAATAAATGGTATTAAAAACATTATCTCTATATTATAACTAGGGATGGAGCTCGTTAATTTGTATTGATAATGAGCACCTTATCGATCATGCTTATTGAGCCGGGCTTTTATCAAGCCCACTATTGAGCGTTTTCTAATATTTTGTGGAAAGACGTGAGACAAATTCTGAACAGAACTGGAATCTTTTTTTTATTGGCCAGTTGTTGTGACTGTGAGTTTGTGGCTGACCACCATCTATTAAGATGACAATTTGATAAAAGTAACAAATATTATCATTAAAACAATCATTCATTATTGTGCTAAGTGTTAAATGGCTTTATATTATGAATAGTACTGTAATAATGTCTTGATCGCCTCTTGTCTTGATTGTTTAAACATGACATCATGGGCCGCTATATATGCTCGATAACAATCTTGATAAGCCCAAAGCTTATTGATACCAGGTACTCAATAAATGTGTTATCGGGTTTGTAGCGGACCCTTGTTTCGAGCTCAATCCCTACTTACTAGTAAGACACCTCAGGGTGACATGCGACCTCAGGGTGACATGCGGTCGCACCAATTCTTGGCCATCTGGCCAGTGATGTATATGGGACCAGTTACTCATATATGGAGACCCCTTCATGATAGTTATGATATGTCAAAACATGCCCATACTGTATATGGACATTACCAAATATGGGCATTCCCATATATGTCCTTAATATTGATAACATAATATCCTTAATAATGTCCTTAATATTGACAATATAGGAATCTCCATATATAGGCATAAAACATACGTAAGTAATGCCAAGCAGGGCCTTGGTGAGTTAGGGCCTTGGTTTGATGCCTGTGGATCTCCATAAATGGGCATAAGGGGGTACCCTAACATTCTCATTTTCGGCCTGGGATTTATGACATCAGAAATCTCCAAGTATGGGGTAACACTTTATATTAAGGATGCCTTTATAATGCATTATAATGCATTATAAGCTCATTTATAATGCATTATAACACGCTTATAAGGCATTATAACACTCGTTATAAATGTTTATAATCATGTATAACAGCTTATAACAGTTTATAACCACGTTTATAACGCATTATTAAGTGCTGGTTATAATGCGTTATAATGCAAAGTGGAACAGCACATTATAACTACCATAACTTACTTAGTTATAAATGCACATAGTGAAGTGCTATAATGTGTCATAATGCATTATAACCAATGTGTTTATTAAATATAATAATCACCTATAATATGCTATAGCATGACTTTGAGACCTTTAAGTAAAGTGACGACATTTATTAACGGTTATTAGCAATTGTATCATACTATAATACCTTATAGCACAACATAGTGACCTTTAAGTAAAGTGACAACATGAATTAAAGGTTATTAGCAATTGTATCATACTATAATACCTTATAGCACAACATAGTGACCTTTAAGTAAAGTTACAACATTAATGAATGGTTATTAGCAATTGTATCCTACTATAATACCTTATAGCACAACATAGTGACCTTTAAGTAAAGTGACAACATTTATTAACGGTTATTAGCAATTGTATCATACTATAATACCTTGTAGCACAACATAGTGACCTTTAAGTAAAGTGACAACATGATTTAATGGTTATTAGCAGTTGTATCATATTATCATATATTGACACTAAAATAAGACAAAGAAATTCTCAAAGACATCTTTATTTCATGGATTGGCATATCTCAAATATGGCATGTGAGGTAAACAAAACTTTCTAAACTACACAACAAAGTGTGAATACTAGAAATAGATGTAAATAGTTGCTTTTACTAGCTTTACTCAGGAAAGTGTGAAACTCAAAAATTACAAAATGACAGAAATTCAGAAATGAGAATGATATACAACAATATGCAAATGAAAATTATACCATGCATGTTGTATCACTACACAATAACATACAAAAATAGTATGAGGCCCACAAAACATTTAACCAACACAAACATAAGAGGCCTAATTAGCTGTTATATACAAAGTCTAAAACTTCACATAAAAGACCATAAGTGTGTCTACATGTCAGCATTACAACGCTTTTAAAAATGCTAAACAACTAAAATAAAAACGAATTGTAAAATGAATTAACATACCTTATGGCTACTACAGTACATAGCAGCATGGCTACATAGCAGTTAGCATATTAACCAAACATACTGTACAGTTCACACATGAGAATTATGCACCTATGAACTATCAAACAATTGCACACTTCTATGCTAAAAAGCAGCTTACAGACAATGCCATGTGTAAACCATGAAGGACAGCATATGAAGGACAGTAGCTACATGCAGCTGTCTCTAGCAATATCTTCAGAATGAATGAGAAGCACTTGCTGTTTGCGAGGTTATCAAAATAAGATGCGTGTGCAAATACACAGAACAACCACCAGGGGGTGTCAAACGTAAAAGTATAGTACAAATTTTAAGGTATACATGAGTTAACACTCATCTGTCTTGTAGAAACAGATGTGGCCTAGAACCGCCTCATGCTTACTGCTTTAAAACCAAGTCGGAAGGTTTTTCAAGTGCTCAAACATTATGAATACACGAGTTTAATTTAAATGGCAGTTTCAAATTGTATGGGCAGGAAGTTACAATAAACAATAAATCTAATCTATGAGTATTCATTAATTAAATCTTACAATTTAATGACACCTTAAATAAACAAATACCACTCAAATGCACATTTAATATGAAACTGACCGTACACAATTCGGGAGAATGCTTTTGTCAATAAAAGCGTAATGTATTGACAAAAGTTTCATACTAAATGATCATTTTAGTGGTATTATTTTTATTTAGATTGTTATTAGATTGTAAGATTGAAGATTTTTTTTATTGTCTCAACATTTTAAGGTTAATTGTAAGTTTGTGCACATTTATTTTGAAACTGGCATTTCAATGAAACTTGTGTATTCATAATGTTTGAGCTCTTGAAAAGGTCTAATGTAACCTTCCAACTTGTTTTTTTTAATTATATTTGACACCCCTTTTTTCTGTGTACTTGCAAACTTGTATCTTATTTTGATAACCTCGCAAACAGGAAGTGATCTCATTCATTCTCAAGATATTGCTGCATGTTGCTGTTGTCCTTCATATGATGTCATTCATGGTTTACACATGGTTTGTTTACACATGGCATTGTCTGTAAGCTGCTTTTTAGCATAGAAGTGTACATTTGTTTCATAGTTCATAGGTGTATAATTCTCAAGTGTGAACTGTACAGTATGTTTGGTTAATACTGTATGCTAGCTGCTATGTAGCCAACTAGCCATGCTAACTAGGCATAAGCTAATTTAAGTTAGAGTTTGTAATGCTGACATGTAGTCACACTTATGGTCTTTTATGTGAAGTTTTAGACTTTGTATATAACAGCTAATTAGGCCTCTTATGTTTGTGTTGGTTAAATGTTTTGTAGGCCTCATACTATTTTTGTATGTTATTGTGTAGTGATACAACATATCATTTTAATTTTATTTTAATGTTGTATAATGTATATCATGAGTTTCTGTCATTTTGTAATTTTAGAGTTGCAGACTTTCCAGAGTAAAGCTAGGAAAAGCAACTGTTTACCTCTATTTCCAGTATACACACTTTGTTGTGTAGTTTGGACAGTTTTGTTTACCTCACATGCCATATTTGAGATATGCCAATGCGTGAAATAAAGATGTCTTTGATAATTTCTTTGTCTTAATATTTATTGTCACTTAACTTAAAGTAAAAGTAATGCTATAGGGTATTATACTATATACAACTGCTAATAACCATTAAATAATTCTGTCACTTTACTTAAAGGTCACTATGTTGTGCTATAAGGTATTATAGTATGATACAATTGCTAATAACCTTTAATTCATGTTGTCACTTTACTTAAAGGTCACTATGTTGTGCTATAATGTATTATAGTAGGATACAATTGCTAATAACCATTCATTAATGTTGTCACTTTACTTAAAGGTCACTATGTTGTGCTATAAGGTATTATAGTATGATACAATTGCTAATAACCGTTAATAAATGTCGTCACTTTACTTAAAGGTCTCAAAGTCATGCTATAGCATATTATAGGTGATTATTATATTTAATAAACACATTGGTTATAATGCATTATGACACATTATAGCACTTCACTATGTGCCTTTATAACTAAGTAAGTTATGGTAGTTATAATGTGCTGTTACACTTTGCATTATAACGCATTATAACCAGCACTTAATAATGCGTTATAAACGTGATTATAAACTGTTATAAGCTGTTATACATGATTATAAACATTTATAACGAGTGTTATAATGCCTTATAAGCGTGTTATAATGCATTATAAATGAGCTTATAATGCATTATAATGCATTATAAAGGCATCCTTAATATAAAGTGTTACCAAGGTTTTTTTTACTTTTTCTGGGACTGACCATATATGGACTTTTTATTTTATTTTATCCTTTATTAATAATAACTAGTCCTTACCCGTTCAAAGATATGTGCTCCGAAATGATGTGCAGTGTGTGGGTTATGGGGTGTGCACTGTGCACACAGTATATGAGGGATGGAAAGTAACTTTCTGGTGCTTGCATGATAATATGTAGGAGCATCAATGTAAGAAATACCCGTTTCGTTTAAAGGCTACAGAGATACAGTGTACCGATCTACATGACAACATCTGAAAGAGGGCCAGCCAACACCCCCCCACCCCCCCCGCCCACCACACACACACACACACACACACACACACACACACACACACACACACACACACACACACACACACACACACACCCACACACACACACACACACACGCACACACACGCAGGAGCATCAATGTAAGAAATACCCGTTTCGTTTAATGGCGGGGGGTCCGTGGCCAAAATACATAATCATCTTGGGGGTCCTTGACATAGGTTTCTTGCACACATTTTCACGATTTTTCAAAAAATAGCAGATCTACAAGCTCACAGCGCGGCACTCGGTGCCGCGCTGTGAGCTTGTATATCTGCTATTTTTCAATAGTTAACATTCATGGGGGGCCCCTCAGTGAATCCTTGTACCCAGGGCCCAGAATTTGGTGTGACGCCCCTGTTTTAAGATGTCAAGGTAATATAATGTTAAGTTGAAGCTGGAAAAAGGGCTGTGACCTCTGACCTGTTGGCTCTCCTGGTACGTTGGTGGAGGAACACTCTGGGTGGCCATCATTGTCACTGCTGGTGCTGGGGACACATGTTGCATCATGGGATTGGTTCACATCGAGACTATAGGAAAGAAAATGAAGAAATAAATCATCACAATGTCAGCAAAGAAACATGAATTAGTACAAATGGAAAACTACCCAAAAGGGTTAGAATATATGAATTGTACAGATAATTGTGATTAAAAGCTGTTACTCCTAAAGTAGAGCATAAGTACTACACCGTGGGAAGGGTTTAGGATAGGCGTGTAACGATAGTAACTGAATCGAAAAATCTATTTTAATTTGCAATGATCTACTATATCGTTTGCAAAATCAAAATATTGTACCGTATTGTTTTAAAATGCGGTAATCGGTATCGAATCGTTTTGCAATACAAATAATTGATTGTATGGAAACTACGGTAAGTATTTGTGCCTTGTATTTAGCAATTTTAAGAGGGAAAATTAAAAAGAGGGGTAATTACCTTTCCATTCCATATAGCTACTCTTGGTCTATCGATAAATGTGTGTAATCTCTGTGTTCATGTCAAGGTGGGTTTGTCTTTATGTGATGATATATAATGTCCATGTATTTGCTAGAGAATCGCAGCGTTTACTTCCATAATAATAGATATTTTACACGTTTTACACAGATTTAATTTCTTTGCTAAATAGTTACTATATCGATTTTAAATCATTGAATCGAATCGTATCGCCATGAATGAACCAATATCGTCCATGCATCGTATTGTCAACCATGTATCGCGATGCGTATCATATTGCTGTTAAAATGTATCGTTACACCCAGTGTTGATTTCGTCGACTAAAACTATGACGAAAAATGTGTCGACTACGTTTTTTCCACTGACGAAAACGAAATAAAAACGAAATAAAAACTAAGCTGTGATGGCTAAAACTAAGACTAAATATATTGACAATTTCGTCAACAAAATAAAAACTAGACTAAAACGTTAGGGAGGGACTAGTGGAGAAGAGAGTCATTTTATATTTGGTTGTTCTCAGGTTTTGCATGCTGAAAATAGCAGATCTACAAGCTCACAACGCGTTGCGCTGCGACGCGTTGTGAGCTTGTAGATCAGCTATTTTCAGCACGCAACCAAGTGTAAAATCAGTCATTATGATGCCATCAAGGCCTGCCAAAATACATTTTTGTTGACTAAATCAACTGTAGATTTAGTCAACAAAAAAATCTTGTGATATTTAGTCGACTAAAATTAGACTAAAACTAAATGAGATTTTATTCAAAAGACTATGACTAAAACTAAAACTAAATTTGCTGTCAAAAACAACACTGGTTACACCCCTAGTTTAGGATGTGCAAGATGAAGCAGCTACAGATGTCATTTAGAAACTTCACACGTCCTGCCATTGGCAAGACAGCAGATTTTCAGGGGATTTGCAGAAAATTTAGATTGTAGATCAACTATTTTTGCTAGTTTCTGCAAAAAGAATCTCTGTTCTCCATAAAAATTGGAAAAGCAAAACAAGGAAAGAAACCGGTGGTGGGGGGAAAAAAAGCGTTTACAGGACATTTTCAGGAAAATATCAGTAAATTGAAACGGCACATCTGCAGCTTTTTTACAGTCAATTCTATTTCAGCCTCAACCACCAGGTGCTGCTGTGATAAAATAATGGGAAAACCTTTAGTCTAAATCACTTCACTCTCCTTATTTTCTCATGCGCAACACCATTTCCTCATTTATTCTCTCTCTCTCTCTCTCTCTCTCTCTCTCTCTCTCTCTCTCTCTCTCTCTCTCTCCTGAATGATGACATTGCAAAAGAAACACGGTGGTTACAAACTGAACCATTGCAAGCAGTCTTGTTTCCCATCCTAGCATAAATTAAAACAGTTTCACATGGACACACACACACAGTACACAAAGTACAACCCAAGTTTACATGTTCACCAATTAAATGCGGCCACGCTTGTTTACCAATTTACAGCTCGTTCTAAACAACATGTGCCGTAATGAGGTCACCTTGGTGACAGCGCATTGGTTGCCGGCGTTGTCTCTGCCACCAATCCAATCAAGGGGCTAATTAGGGCTCTTGTCAGTGGGTTTATTGCCATTGGCCGGGACCCCACAGGGCTGAAGGCTGTACCCTGTGGACCCCCCCCCCCCCACACACCCTTCATAACTACCACCACCCAAGAGCTAATTGGTTCAGCGTTATGTTGCTTACACACCTATACATGCTCACACACACGCACACTCGCACACACACAGACACGCACACACTCGCTCACGCGCACACAAACACACATGCAGCCCCCTACCTGTATACCAACTTATGATAGGCAAACACAGCAGGCGCGTCACCCTGGAGCTACAGTATAATCAACCTACAATGTGTGTAGCTATTTGTTGCATGTGTATTGGTTTGTTTTTATTGAATTTTCTTTTTTGTCTGCATTAACTGCATGCTGCTCTAGCTCTATAAACATCCCCATATAAATCCTAAAATAAGTGTGTTAGTATAATATGGCTATGTTATTGCTTGCTTTTTATCAAGATTAATGTCATTTTATATTACTCCACCATCTTTGAAATGCACACGAGGAGCAGTTACTGTACACATGTGGTACATATCAAGCTTGACATCATCAAATCATGATGTTAGGTTTCCAAATTATATAATCGTGACATTATATTCATAGCAGCCAGCGGATTACACAAAGATTAACCACTTGAACCCCAACATCCATCCGTGATTCAGTCCGAGCGTATCAAAGGGTGCGTTCGGAAATGCGCACCGGGTGTGTGCTCAGTGTAGTGAGTGCCTAAACCTAACCCTAATCCTAACCCTAACCTCAGTAAAACTATGCCTAACCCTAACCGTAACCTCAGTAAAACTATGCCTAAACCTAACCCTAACCCCTAACACTAACCACACCCGGTGCGCATTTCCGAACGCACCCTTTGATATGCTCGGACTGAATCACCTGCATATAACACTCTCCCTTTTGCATTTATCATTTTAAAAAGGATTTAAACTAGTGAAAACAGCCGATCTACAAGCACACAACGCCTCGCACCGTGCTTGTAGATCTGCTGTTTTCACTACTTTTGTGCGACGGCCTTGCATGATGAAGCAGGGCTTTACGTTGCGAATGAATGTTTGAAACATGGAGATACGAGGTTTCCACCCGACAACGACGGTGTCAAACTCCAGTTCTCAGATCTTTACACTGGCTTCCTCTCTGTCAAATAATTGATTTCAAAATACTACTGTAAAAGCACCGAAGGGTTTTAGGGCCTAAACACATGTCTGACCTTCTGCTACATTATGAACCATCCAGAGACAGGTCTGCTTTCTGTCCCGAAAGTCAAAACGTGATGTGGAGAAGCAGCATTCAGTTTATTATGCACCATAAATAACTGAGAAAAAATACAATCCAGAAAACTGCAGCTCTGCTGCCTGCAACTCTCAGTTCTGAAGACCTTTTTTTTTTTTTTATTGAGTATTTCATTCATTTATTGTGCTGCTCTGTAGCTTTATTCTCATAGTTTTATTTTATTTCAGCCTCATATTTAATAATGTTTCCATTTCACAGTGTTAATGCTCTTAATGGTTTGTGTGAGGCGGTGCGAATTGTGTTGTTAAAATGTGCAATACAAATGTATTATAATGGCTTTTACTGCGGGCAGTGGGCATTGTAGGTACTTTCATTCTAGGTTCATCACTGGCAGGGACACTGTTCATTTGCTCAATAGTTTAGACTTTAGAGTATAACACGCACGCACGCACGCACGCACACACGCACACACGCACACACGCACACACACACACACACACACACACACACAGCTATGACCTGGGTATGTCTGAGAGAACACCTCAGTCTGAACTCAAAGTATACTGGTGCAAGTGTGACCATACAATATGACAGCCACTGCATATTTGCAATGAATCAGCTTGGAGACATACAAATGTGCAGAATGCAGTTAATATGTGTCGCAAAAACAGAGAGGATTGTATGTCATTCAGTATTCAGTGTATGGATTGATTGATTGATTGATTGATTGATTGATTGATTGATTGAAGACTTTATTAGAAGTTTGCATAGGAAAAGGTACAGTTTCATGATGGTACAGTTCACTGGTACAAGGTCTACTAAAAGGAGATCCATGAAAAGACTAAGCTTATTTCCACAGGAAACCATTAAAGTATCTCATATAACATTGAATGACAGACGAATAGAACACAGTACTCTTAACTGGTGAGTAGCGGTGAGGTGAGTCTGTACCTGAAGAAGGCCACAGAGGCCACAGAGGCCAAACATTGTGTTTTTTTTTACTGCACCGCCTTTTGTTTAAGGATAGTACAGTATGTCAAATCATGATAACACCTCTTGTGTTGTACACCACTTTCTATTTGAGCAACAACAAAAAGAAAAGAATGACTTGCGACTCTCCTGCAAAGTGGCACCACTGTGTGTCGTGCCACACCATCCACAAAAGGGCCGTCTCTGCAGTGGTGTAAAGTATAAGTATATTTACTTAAGTAATGTACTTAAGTACAATTTTTAGGTATTTGTACTTTACTCGCAACGCGCTGTGAGCCTGCAGATCTGCTATTTTCAAACATTTTGTACTTTTACTTTTGGTACTTTAAGTTCATTTTGATGCCAATACTTTCATACTTCTACTCAAGTACATTTTGAATTCTGAACTTTTACTTGTAACAGAGTATTTCTACAATGCAGAATTGATACTTTTACTTAAGTAAAATGTGCCAGTACTTTTTCCACCACTGCGTCTCTGAATGGCGTTTAGGTCACTGTACTGCCAGACACTCAGACAAGACAGGAAGTGATGTCAGCAGCTCATCCCTCACCAGTGAGCTCATCCCTCCCCTGAAATCAGAACCTGTGGCAGCCCCACTGAGCGGAAAAGTCAACATGCCAGTTCCCTTCCCAGTCCTCCCAAACATGAGTGGCGAGCACAGGGGTGTCGCACCAAATTCCGGGCCCCGGGTAAAAGGATTCACTCACATTTTGTGTTGTTCAAGCTCACAGCGCGGCACTCGGTGCCGCGCTGTGAGCTTGTATATGTAAGCCATTTACAAGCTTGTAGATCTGCTATTTTTGAAAAATCATGGACATCTTGTGCAAGTCTTTGAATATTTCAAATCCTTCTAAGGTTTTTTGAAAAAAACTATATTTCCATGTCAGTGGTGCTCAAACTTTTTCATGTGAAGGACCCCCCAAAATGACATGTATTTGGCCACGGACCTCCATCTCAAAATATTTAGTTCCAGGGACCCCCCAGAAGCAAAATTTGAGTTACAAATGTTCGCTTAAAAAAATACATATATTCAAAGATTTGCACACATTTTCACGACTAAAAAAATAGCAGATATACAAGCAGATATACAAGCTCACAACGCGGCACCGAGTGCCGCGCTGCGAGCTTGTAGATCTGCTATTTTTCAATAGCTAAAGTATCAAATAATTAAGGCCCCTCCACCTTGGACTAGTGTTCTGTGGTGGTATACACACACATACAGTACTGTACACAAGTTTTGAGAGGCCAGGCCAATTTTCTTTTCCTTTTTGTTTAATTAAGCTATGTTTCCTGTTAACATATCCAAATGTTTGCACATTGCCATGCATGCACGGTTTGTATGGATCCAGTGCCATGCCGCATGTGCACGAGCGAGATCACACGTGTTTGTGTGCCGTGTCTGTCTGCGAGCCATTTTGTATACTGACTGCTTCTCCTGGTTTCTCGTCTCATTCCAACTGGTATCAGCTGAAAGGCATCTTACCCCGTTATCAAGCCTCATTTTAATTGCAAATGCAGTAAGCGTGTTAGTGATTAAATGGAAAATTGCACATTAATTGATGAGACTAAAGATAAAGCAATTCCAATTACTGCACAGTATTTTTTAGACGGCCTCTCAAGTTTTGCTATCCCTCGAGGAATGAGCCACCTAACGGCAGATTTGAGGACGCAATGGCTTGTGCATAAATGCACACAAACACGCACAAACACGCACGCACCCACACACACACCCACACACACACACACACACACACACACACACACACACACACACACACACACACACACACACACACACACACACACACACACACACACACACACACACACACACACACACACTGTACATACAAACTGTGTACACACAAAAACACCTTTCCCATAACACATACAAGCGAGACCTTCCTTCAAAAGTCAAATTCAACACCCAATAAAGTGTGCCACATGAATCCTAATGCATAAAAATAAAGTGCAATTGTTGACACAAATCTACCCATTAAAAAGAGCAGAATCATCTCGCATCACTTCTCACTGAACCCATGACTGCTTGTGTGCGGTTACACGATAAATCATAAAATAACTATTTTAAATGACATGTTTGTTCCTTAACAATAGGACTTGGAATTATGACAGGATTCATAATGCATATAAATTGAAAATTGCCTGTAGTCACAATCAAAATTCAATAGCAAGCATGAAATGGAAAATGAAAAGTAGGCATAAGATTATTCTTAAAAAAAACATCAAAGGCTTTTGTGTGAGTTTGGAGTTGAGGCAGCTCCACTCTTTAATCTGATTCTGAATAACACCTCTTTTCGCAATCCAATTTTCCAACCATTCTCAGCCATAAAATTGTCGCATGGCATACTATATTGATGTAAAGTCAGTTGGTGGCATTGTCACACTTTCACCCAGATTACCACCGGAATTAAAATTGAAACACATCGCAGGTGCTATTTTCGTCAGGGAAAGTATCCATCCACCCATCCGTCCGTCTATAGTATCTATCTACAGTATCTACTGCATCTATCTATCTATCTATCTATCTATCTAGCAACAGTATGTAAGTTGAATGTGGTCATGTGATTAAAAAAAGGGTCTGTAATTGTATTTCAAGCTCTGAGGAAAGCAGCACATTTTAAGAACATTTGCTGGACGCTGTTGGCAGATATCAGATCATGACCAGGCAGGGACAGATATGCCATAGAGTGGCTTGTCACTGCAAAGCAATTCACTAAAACAACCTTTAGTGTTTAGTGTTTAGATCAGGGGTCCTGATCTAAACACTATGGGGTCCTCAGAGTTACTACAGGGGGTCCTCCAAACCTTTGTGTGATGGACGCTTTTTTTCTCCTTTTCTATATTAACCACTTCCTCCGCGTCCATATTCTGAGAACTTTAGCCAAAAATAGCAGATCTACAAGCTCACAACGCCTCGCAGCGCGAGGCGTTGTGAGCTTGTAGATCGGCTATTTTCGGCAAAGAGGTTTGGTGTAGAGGAGAAAAAGAGCAGACTATACAGAGTGAAAGGTCAAGTTCATTAAGTATTGATGGTTCAAGTGGTTAAATATCTGAAAACAAAAAATGACATGAATCCAAAATACACTGATGATTGTGCTGTCAAACAATGCTAACTATATGGAATCTATGAAAAGGTTGTGGGGGGTCCCTGCTTCATCTCCCTCTCAACTAAGGGGCCCTTGGCCTGAAAACGTTGAAGACCCCCGGTTTAGATGTTTCCAGTCTCAGAAGATGTGCCTCCCTCGGAAAACGCTTTGCTGTGCTCACAATTCACCAATATTACAATCTAACAATGAAACAATGAAGGGAACTAACTGTCCAATCTAAAAATTACAATAACAGGCCATCACATATTCTGAGAACTTTAGCCAAAAATAGCAGATCTACAAGCTCACAACGCCTCGCGCTGCGAGGCGTTGTGAGCTTGTAGATCGGCTATTTTCGGCAAAGAGGTTTGGTGTAGAGGAGAAAAAGAGCAGACTATACAGAGCGAAAGGTCAAGTTCATTAAGTATTGATGGTTCAAGTGGTTAAATATCTGAAAACAAAAAATGACATGAATCCAAAATACACTGATGATTGTGCTGTCAAACAATGCAACCATATGGAATCTATGAAAAGGTTGTGGGGGTCCCTGCTTCATCTCCCTCTCAACTAGGGGGTCCTTGGCCTGAAAACGTTGAAGACCCCCGGTTCAGATGTTTCCAGTCTCAGAAGATGTGCCTCTCTCGGAAAACGCTTTGCTGTGCTCACAATTCACCAATATTACAATCTAACAATGAAACAATGAAGGGAACTGTCCAATCTAAAAGTTACAATAACAGGCCTTCCACACCAAGCCCTAGAACTACAAATATCATCGCTGTCTGTCGCGCAGAAACCTTGTATCTCAACATTTTAACTTTTTTTCTTTTTTGTAAATCAATGCTCTACGTTGTCTTCTACAGTGTCACAAACAATAGCAAAAATAGCAGATCTACAAGCTCCAAACATGCCTCTTCACGATGCGTTTTGAGCTTGTAGGTCTGCTATCTTGCAGTTTTTGAGCGGTGGTCACAACGCTCCTATACGTGGCCGTGTGTGTGGGTATGTCTGTCTGTCTGCGTGTCTGTCTGTCTGTAGCCTACAGTACCTTTTTTGACCACACATGTTAAGGGAGGGGCGCTGTTGTTCAGGCCAGACCAGACCAGAGACACACACACACACACACACACACACACACACACACACACACACACACACACACACACACACACACAATGGATGGATACCAGTGGCGGCCTGAGTGACATGCATTTTATTATTAATATTTTGTTTAATATTGTTTTAATATTTTTTATTATATATATATATACAGGTATATATATATTTGTTTTGCTGTTGCGCAGCCTCCACGACCACCGCTCAGTTCACACGGGTGTGATTCTTTTATTTGAATGCTGAAAAGTAACCGTTTTGGACAAATGAGGTTTCCACCGACAGATATATACGGTAGGCTAGGGTCCATTTGGTTCCATTTGCAGTCTCTGAGTTCAAATAAAACAGAGGATCTTTACTGTGTACAGATAATGAATTCAGTCTCTTTGTCTGAGCACAGATAAATAGACATGTTAGTCATTAGTGTGTTCAGCGTCAGTTCAATAGTAATGTGTGTACACTGTTGTGATGTTTAGCCCTGTAGAGTCGGGTGCAGATCACTTTCCTCACCAAACCAGAAACAGGTGATGACTGTGAGTCAAGGGGATGTGGTGAGATGAATGTGGTCAATGGTCATGTGTGCGTTTCCAGCCCTGCACGCACAGGGGTGTCGCCCCAAATTCTGGGCCCCGGGTACAAGGATTCACTGCGGGCCCCCCATGAATGTTCTTCATAGGGGGAGGAGGGGGTTTAACCCATTTAGACGCATTATTACTTTAACCATTATTGTATGCTTTAACTATTGAAAAATGGCAGATATACAAGCTCACAGCGAGCTTGTAGATCTGCTATTTTTGAAAAATCTTGAAAAGTCTTATATATTTTTGACCCGATTATATTCTAAGTGTCTTCTAAATCCTTCTAAAGTTTTTTGAAAAACCTATGTTTCTATGTCAGTGGTTCTCAAACCTTTTCATGTCAAGGACCCCCAAAATGATATGTATTTGGCCACGGAACCCCATCTCAAAATATTTAGTTCCAGGGACGCCCCAGAAGCAAAATTTTAGTCACATAATGTTCGCTTAACAAATGTGCGCACATTTTCATGACTTTTCAGAAATAGCAGATCTACAAGCTTGCACATCTGTGAGCTTGTAGATCTGCTATTTTTCAATAGCTAAAGTATAGAATAATTAAGGCCCCTCCACCTCTGGGCCCCTAGTAACTCAGTCCCACTTTTCCCCTCCTTGTGACACCCCTGCTGGATCGTGCTGTGAGCTTGTAGATCTGCTATTTTTCAATAGTTAAAGCACAAAATAATGCGCTCCCAGTCTAAATGGGTTAAACCCTCCTCCCCCTATGAAGAACATTAATGGGGGGCCCGCAGTTGTATCCTTGTACCCAGGGCCCAGAATTTGGTGCGGCACCCCTGTTCTCCAGACATAAAAACAGATGAGTCTTGACAATTCACAAAGCACCTCGCGATACACTGGAAAAGATATTAAACTATAGATCTCTGGGGTAGCAACGTTAACCACTTATACATTTCATTGACTGGCGTTGCCCAAGGGTCTCTACAGTACTTGGCAAGCACCCACCTTTTTCCACCTCAAATCTCTTCAGGGAAATAGTCGATCTACAAGCTCACGACACAGCACAACGTCACACGTTGTGAGTTTGTAGACCTGCTATTCGCCGAATGTTTGCCTGTTTCGACATGCCCAGAGAAGGGGTGGCAGGGTTCATGTGGTTAAAATGCCTTTATTAGCACATAGCTGTCACCTATGGGTTTTGTGTTTTTCGAAACTGTAATGGTGTCCTTTTATAGCATGTGTTAGCAGAAAGCTAAATGTAGTTCAAGTCAACAGGATTTGCCACAATGGCTCCATTAATAAAATATGATGTTAATTGGGTTTCACTGTGCAGGTCTGCAGCTTGTTAATTAAAACTCGTTAAAAATGTTTTACCTTGGTGGCAACCACAGTACCATGATGGTATTCTGAGGCTTGGCACAGATGGTGGTCGGTAAAATTCGAATGCTGATCAAGTTCTGCATATTTACCAGATACACCACTGGCCCACGCCTGAGTGTAATTCCTGTGGACTGCATCCAAGTCATGAGAGAGTAGTAGAAGGATGAGGCAGGGCATTTTAACCGGTAAAATCTCGCTCTTTCGAACGACCATCATTTCGACCGGAGGGTTAGCGACTCACCCCACGGAGGTTAAGGTTAGGGTAAGGGTTAGAGTTGGGTGTCGAAAAGATGACATGTAGAAACAGCGAAGCTATCCCCATTTTAACCACTTATGTAGACCAGTGGTTCTCAACCTTTTCAGGCCGTGACCCCCAAAATAATCATATTTTAACTGGGGACCCCCAAAATAATTGAGTTGAGGCATTACATTTTCTATAACACCGTTTTATTGTGAAAAAAAAAAGCCGATCTACATCGGCTATTTTCGCAATTTCTGCCTCTAATATTT
Source organism: Nannobrachium achirus (assembly GCF_963921795.1). Lineage (NCBI taxonomy): Eukaryota > Metazoa > Chordata > Actinopteri > Myctophiformes > Myctophidae > Nannobrachium > Nannobrachium achirus. The sequence goes on from NC_137826.1 coordinate 16,532,981, forward strand.
GACAATTTGGCCAATGTTTAATTTGTCATTTTAGAGGTATTAAAAAGTCCTTAAATTGAGAAATGTGCAGATACCCTCTATACACTTAAACGTTATGTTGGTTTGTTTACTTTTGAGTGAGAAAACAATGTTGCACATTAAGTTAATCATCTGGGGACCCCCCAAAATAATTCGGGGACCCCCCTGGGTCACAAGTTGAGACCCACAGGTTGAGAACCACTGTTGAGAACCACTGCTGCCACGCTGCGACACAATAACTGTCAGCTTGTAGATCGTCCTTTTTCGGTCTGTAAACCAAATACCGTATAAACCAGGCATATAAGACTATCACACATGTGGCAAGTTTAGTAGCCCAAAACAGCCCCCAAAAATCAAGCCCCCCCCCCTCCCCCCATCCCATTTAATCCCTCCTGTTTGAGCCACGTGGTAAAGAGGTTGACCTGGAAATGTAATGAATAACATTTGGATGTGGGTTTCTGTCACCTTGACCAGATATCATGCATCTTAATACCCCGAGTCACCGGCATTAGGGAAAGATGAATAAATAAATCAGGTGTTTTGAATATGTGCTGGATCTAATCATCGCCTCATTGTCAGCGCCGATTTGCAATGCAAACACCGGGGAAGCGGCGCGGAGGCCTTGATGGCATTGACTGAAACCGGTAGACAGAAGGGCTGAGTGGTAATGAGGTTGCGTGTGTGTGTGCGCGCGTGTGCATGCGTGTGTGTGTGTGTGTGTGCGTGTGCGTGTGCGTGTGCGTGTGCGTGTGCGTGTGTGTGTGTGTGTGTGTGCGTGTGTGTGTGTGGTCGGGGTGCTTGTATGCGCGGACATCGAACCACACAGATCAGAGAGAAGCCATACAAGCGCGGTGTACACACCTTGTCGGTGGAATTGCGTTGCTAGGGAACAGCTCGTGGTCCAAGTTTACTTCCTGTCAGCTACTGGATATTGACAGACACCGACAACAGGAAATAAACCAGGACCCGTTTAGAATGTCAATGTTGTCAAGTGAGAAAAGGTGCTATACACACACACACACACACTCATAGTTGGGGGGGTGGGGGTGTAAGAACAAACATATCGTCGTTGTCAGGTGGAAACCTCGTATCTCCAAGTTTCAAATTTGTATGTTCTTTCGCAAAGTAAAGCTCTGCTTCGTCGTACAAGGCCGTCGCACAGAAGTAGTGAAAACAGCCGATCTACAAGCACACAACGCCTCGCACCCGCGAGGCGTTGTGTGCTTGTAGATCGGCTGTTTTCACTAGCTTAAATCATTTTTAAAATGATAAATGCAAAACGAACGGTTTTGGACATACAAGGTTTTCGCCCGACAACGACGATATGCATTAATGCTCAAATACACAGACACAAAAGGGCTTTAGCCAGGATCATCCTTACGGCAACACACGCGCGCACGCACATGCGCGCGAATACGTTCATCGCAGCCTACGGCAAAGACTAGGCTCACCAGTGGTCCTAAGGCTACAAAGCCCCTCAGGCTACGATGAGAGCTCCTCACATACTGTTGCTCGCTGGGTCCAAGTCTCCTCTCCCAGACCACCTCATTAACCTGAGCCGGCAGCTCTCTCTCTCTCTCTCTCTCTCTCTCTCTCCACCTGTCCACACAACACCATGCTCCTCACCTCCGCATACTTTGAATTCAAACCAGTTGCCTATCATTTATTCACCAGCTCTTGTTGTTGATGAAACTCATCCTTGTGTACGGTTGGTTTTGATGCTGCACAGCTAGGAAAGGAACTCTTGAGTCTCAACATTGTTAGAATGGTTGTGCAAAGTTCATGGTCAGAGTAATGAAACATGTCAAAAAGTGTTATTGTGAACTGATTAGTTTAAGGAAGTTTCTTCTTTGTCAAGCCCTGGGAGTACAGTATGCATTGATGCTTGTGCAATGACAGACGGACATGGAGCATGGTTTAAAAATGGAAGGCCAGCTAAAAAGAACATTCACACAAATGGTGAACAAGGTGTTCTGCCATGAAAAAAAAAATATTTTTGTTTTCAACATCAGAAGATACATAAGGAGGATTCACTTGGGCGCCCGCTGGCCTAGTGGTCCTGGCTAGGGTTGATAATGAGCACCCTATCGATCCTGCTTATTGAGCCGGGCTTTTATCGAGCCCACTATTGAGCATGTTCTAATATTTTGTGGAAAGATATGAAACGACAAATACTGAACAGAACTGGTATATTTCTTTATTGGCCAGTTGTTGTGACTGTGAGTTTGTGGCTGACCACCATCTATGAAGATGACAATGGACAAAAGTAAAAAATATTGTCGTTAAATATCATTAAAACAATCATTCGTGTGCAATAAGTGTTAAATGGTTTTATATTATGAATAGTACTGTAATCATTTCTTGATTGCCTCTTGTCTTGATTGTTTAAACATGATGTCATGGGCTGCTATGCTCGACAACAAGCTTGATAAGCCCAAAGCTTATTGATACCAGGTACTCAATAAAATTGTTATCGGGTTTTGAGCTCCATCCCTAGTAGGGAGGCAATAATTGGCATATCGACTAAATTGGGCGCAGTGGTGGAAAAGGTACTCAATTTCTTTACTTGAGTAAAAGTATCAATACTGCAATGTAAAAGTACTCCGTTACAAGTAAAAGTCTGTAATTCAAAATGTACATGAGTAAAAGTACGAAAGTGTTGGCATCAAAATGTACTTAAAGTGCCAAAAGTAAAAGTACAATATGTTTGAAAATAGCCGATCTACAAGCTCACAACGTGTCGCGATGCAGCGCGTTGTGAGCTTGTTGATCTGCTATTTTCAAATTGCCAAGGTATAAAATAGGGCTACAGTGGTTTACAGTATGTAGGTATGTTTTATGATATCATAATTTATATCTACAAAGTAGCTAGTAACTAAAGTTTTCAATTAAATGTAGTGGAGTAAAAGTACAATATTTGGATCTGAGCTGTAGTGGAGTAGAAGTAAAAGTAAAGTACAAATACCTAAAAAGCGTAATTAAGAACGGTACTTAAGTAAATGTACTTAGTTACTTTACACCACTGATTGGGGGTAACAAGGGGTAAAAGGCCAAACATAAAATAAAAAAAAGTATCAACTCTCAATGACATCTTTAGTCTGAACCTAAAACTACAACCACGGCAGCATATTCTTTCACATTCTGCCTCCTAATGAACGTCCTTCATATATTCAAATATGCCCCACAAATATAATGAAGACAGTAGGATTTCCCGCGGGTACGGCAGTGTGCGAGACGTTGTTTCCTTTCCTCCTCCTGACAATGGCGTCAGCGGTCCAATCTGACTCCAATTCTTCTCGTATTCATTGTGTTTATGCAAATAGCCTGTTTGGATATTACCGATTTGGATTTGATTGTTTTTTTTTTCCGTCCTGCTTTTTAAAATTAGATTAAAGTCTCAACTAAAATGGGTGATGGTAAAACTACTGTGTAGTGTTGTTTTTTTTTCCTCTCTCGCTCTCTTTTTTAATTCCCCAAGGGCAGGCGGTTTGCATGCAAATAACCTTATTAGCATAGCTGAAAGCTCTTATTGTAATTAGGTGTTTTTTTTTTCTTTTCTGAAGGGGCTACATGTACTGTACAAGGCAAAGATGAAAAAGCGATTCAAATCGCAGATAACTTATTTGACTAACTTTAATCAGATCGGTTAGACGTTATTTTAGGGTGCATCGTGGGGGAGAGGGGCAGGGGTGTTCCCACACTTTAGTGTCGCTGTCACATTGTGATGGTGAACCGAGCACATACTTGCTAGTTAAATAAGTAAACTCTTTAAGTCACAGCCTGGTTCCCAGACTCTTTTGCTCCAGACCTAAAAGAGAAATGTCGATGCGTTGTGAGCTTGTAGATCATCTGTTATCACTACTACTTTATGAAATTATTTTGAAAAGAGGTTGTGCGGTGCTAACCGCTCCGTACGTGGCCTTGCGTCTGTTTTTCTAAACGTCTTCCCATTGGATGACGTACGTTTGACGTAAGCTTTCCAAGGGTTTTCCCATGGGGTTATACTGTAACTACACATGACATGACGTCACAGGATATCAGGACTTATATATGGTGCGAAATGAGCACCGCTCACTTAAGTTCACACAGGTGTGATTTTTCTAAAATAATGTAGAAAGGAATATATGTATATAGTATTATTTATATATATATATTTATAATAGGAGCGAGAATACTTGCTTATGGGGGAATGCCATCCCATAAGCGAGTATTTGAGTGACTATTTGAAGAATAACTTTAGGTTACGTACGTAACCCTGGTTATCATTCAATAATAGGAGCGAGAATACTCGCTTATGGGAGGGCTTTCTCCCAGTTTTGGTGGCACGCATTTGGGCCATATGTCAAAACGACCAGCTTCACCGGGACTTGTCTGCTTGCATATTGTTAAGAGATACGTTATATATATATAGTTTAATTTTCTCCATTGACTTGAATGGGGAAATGCTAAAATGTAACTTTTCCCAAATCTGGAGATGACTAAATCATAGATGTCTGTTCATAGACCACATGAGACTGACACAGTATGTCCATATAAGGGCATTCCAAGATATGGGCTTAATATTGATGACATCAGGGATGGATCTCCATATATGGGCATAAAAGGAAAATCATTTGCAAGTGTGACTCGCGTCACAGGCAACCACACTTGCAATTTCCCAAAATTGCATCTTTCTAGTTCTATTTAAAAAAACATCTTTTAGTGAAAGTGAAAGTCATGTCTGTGGGTTTTATACTGTACTGTCTAGTAATTCTAGGAAAAAAATCCACTCAGGTTGGAAAAAATTGTGTTATTTAGTTTCTCAACTGATTCTGACAGGAAATTAGGTCTACTAGCCAGGATAAAAAATCTACCATAATCTGCTCACTGCAAATACCCACAGTGGCCAAATCAAGTTGGGCTCCCATCGACTTTCTATACAGGAGGAAAATACCCAGAAAAAAATCTGCTTTAAATAGGATGTGAGGGGTCTAACTAGGGGTTTGTCATGATGCTGAATCCATTGCAAGCATTTGTTTTGCACAAAAAACATTCCTTGGGCTAAAAATGGCCCCAGAAAATGATGGTTTAGTGATGAAAAGTGATGAGTCATCACTTTTCATCAGTTTTGTGGGCGTTTTCTGGGGCCAATGAATGTTTTTTGTGCAAAACAAATGCTTGCAATGGATTCAGCATCATGACAAACCCCTAGTTAGACCCCTCACATCCTACTTAAAGCAGATTTTTTTTCTGGGTATTTTCCTCCTGTATAGAAAGTCGATGGGAGCCCAACTTGATTTGGCCACTGTGGGTATTTGCAGTGAGCAGATTATGGTAGATTTTTTATCCTGGCTAGTAGACCTAATTTCCTGTCAGAATCAGTTGAAAAACTAAATAACACATTTTTTTCCAACCTCAGCTTTATTTTTACTGGACTAGTATCAATGAAATGTATTAACTTAGCTTGTGACTAAATGATACATCGGAGCCACTCGAACACATTCTTATTTGTAATTTTTCAGAAAAGTAGCGGTTTTGGACATACAAGGTTTCCAACCGACGGCGACGATATCGATGTTGTTACGTTGTTGGCGCAGGGCTGAATGCCTGTGTCCTGCAGTTGACACACAGCAGTAGCATTTCCTCTCCTTAAGCTGATAACCATCAGAACATTGAAGGTAGAAAGATTCCACTGAAATTGGAACGGCCGAGGCTCGCCTAGAAGGAAATGTAATCTTCAAGAGTTTCTCTGGCGAATCGTCTTGCGACGCTCCTCTCTCTCTATCCCGTTCCTCCACCGCTGTCATGTTTGCAGACGACACATTGTGCATTTTTTTATCTGCTATTGCATCTGCGGGGCCCTTCTTTTAAATGGATACCTCCCTTATCATAGAGCAAGTGAGTGCCATCTGTGTCACTCCAGATCAACTTCAGCATGTGGTGGGGGCTACGTGACTGAAAAGTGAATGCCTCGATGGCAGTGTTGTAAAGTAACTAAGTACATTTACTTAAGTAGTGTATTTAAGTACAATTTTGAGGTATTTGTACTTTGCTTGAGTATTTCCAATTTCCAGTAATTTTACTTCTACTCCACTACATTTCGGATCCAAATATTGTACTTTTTACTCCACTACAATTATTTGGAAACTTTAGTTACTAGTTACTTTGTAGATATAAATTATAATATTATAAAACACCATGAACCACTTTAGCCCTATTTTACACCTTGGCTATTTGAAAATAGCAGCCGATCTACAAGTTAACTGCTATTTTCAAACATTTCGTACTTTTACTTTTGGTACTTCAAGTGCATTTTGATGCCAATACTTTCGTACTTTTACTCAAGTACATTTTGAATTTCTGACTTACTTGTAACAGCGTATTTCTATATTGCAGTATTGGTACTTTTACTCAAGTAAAAAATGTGAGTACTTTTTACACCACTGCTTGATGGGACACGGCGTGGCGTGTGCTATATCTATTCTCTAGTCAAAAAAAATTGCTGATCTACAAGCTCACGATCCAAAGCACTGTGTGCTTAGTATCTTCTGTGAGTGACGCTGTCGTGCAAAGGAAGTATAAATCAGACGCATAGTGATTTAGGCCTACGGGGCTTCATGGAAAATAATCTCTTTAACATTTACAGCTCAATGACCATACAATAAAAGATAATATTTCATACACACAATAGAGAGTGTGTACTGTATCTGCAGTATACAGTGCATCAGCATGACAACTTCTGGGACAGATGTTGAGGGAGCACTCTGCAGTGCAAGCTGAGCTGAGAATAAAATTGTCTTGTGTACAGTTTACATTGTACTGTGGAGTGGCAGTAGACAAAATACATATCCATCCATCCATCCACCGCTTATCCGGAATCGGGTCGCGGGGGTAACAGTTCCAACTGAGACTTCCAGATTTCCTTATCCCGAGCAACTTCCTCCACTCCCTCAGGGAGTATACCGAGGCGTTCCCAAGCCAGTTTGGAGATGTAATCTTTCCACCTGGTCTTTGGTCTGCCACGGGGTCTCCTCCCAGTGGGACGTGCATCGAGGACCTTCCTAGGAAGGCGCTATAACTACAATTCCCAACTAGATTGTCTAAAATAAAGTTGGCAGGAGTGGCTCGTCTGGAACAAAATGCCTTGAATCATGAATGCAGCGTCCGATATTGCCGTGAAACTATGCACTCGAATTCCCACTAGGCCGAGGAATAAATGACACCCTTTTCACAATGTCCTGTTATAATGCCACCAGAAGGCTGATTTTTGCTAACAACATTTTTGGATATACTGTATTACTCCCACAGATTTTGTCCAAACATCCCGCAGATTTCTACACAATCTCATCTCTATTCAGTCATCTGTCCAATTTTATACTGTAGTTTGGGGCTCAAAGACACTTCGTCATGTACTCTATACTAGGGATGGGACGATAAGCGATATTATCGTCTATCGTGATAAAAAACACTCACGATAATCGTATTGTGGAGATTTAATATATCGTGATATCGTCCTCCGTCGTGCACTGGGATCAATTCACCTTTTATTTGCTGAGCTGCATATCCTGTACCACTTAAACCCTCTATAATTGGTCAAATGTAATAACATACATACTTGATACAGTCTTTTTTTCACTCTCTATCAAATGTCTTTGCCAAAGAAAATAGCTGATCTACAAGCTCACAACAATCTGCTATTTTTTAGCAAATGTTCCGCCCCAGGATAATGGATTTTGATTATCGCGATAATATCGAGATAAAATCGAGATAAAATCAAGATAAAATAGCGATTTCTTTTCTCACAATAACCGTGATATGACATTTTCATATGGTCCCATTCCTACTGCATGCTGCAGTGTGGGGGTGAACCGCCAACTTTCCAATTCCCAGATGGTCTAATGCCCACTAAGCTCTGTACAGCAGCAAGCTACTGTAGTCTGCTTAATTAGCTCCTTAATCCCTGTCAGCAAACAAAACATACGTATAGTTATAATTGAAACAGGGCCACACGTGCATTCATTCCTCGCAGCATGTATGTATGTATGCAGCTACATTGACAACCCCTACCTTTAGGCAAGCACACAGATGCATAATGTGGAGCCTGTGTGCAATTATCGACTTTGAGAGAGAGGGCAGGGTTAATTGTCGATGCTGGTCATCATGGCTGATAAGCAGAGGACAGCTGCTGAACATCAAACAGCTGAGAAGCGGCGATGTTCGTTTTACACAAAACGTACGATCAAGTACATAGGGCTTAAGAGGTTAAATGGACGCAAGCAGCCGCACAGGGTCCTAAAGAGCGTGTGTGTGTGTGCGTGTGTGTGTGTGTGTGTGTGTGTGTGTGTGTGTGTGTGTGTGTGTGTGTGTGTGTGTGTGTGTGTGTGTGTGTGTGGTAGAGCAGTGGTTCTCAACCTATTCAGGCCGCGACCCCCAAAATAATCATATTTTAACTGGGGACCCCCCCCCCCCCCACCCTACAAGCACTAAGAGTTGAGGCATTACCTTTTGTATAACACGGTTCTATTGTGAAAGTAGCAGATCTACATGTTGCGAGGCGTTGTGAGCATGTAGATCAGCTATTTTCACAATTTCTGCCCCTAATATTTCACAATTTGTTGAATTTGTCATTTTAGAGGTATTAAAACGTCCCTAAATTGTCACTTTAGACATGTGCAGATACCCAGTCTATACACTTAAACTTTACGTTGGTTTGTTTACCGTTGAGAGAGAAAACAATGTTGCACATTGAGTTAATCATCTGGGGACCCCCTAAAATAAATTGGGGGGGGTCCCGACCCACAGGTTGAGAACCAGTGTGGTAGAGAGTTCTTAATGGGGCACGGGTTTACGTACTGGGATCCATTTAAAAAGGACAGGTGCTGTCGGCCCGAGTCCAGGACACAGCCAGGGTGATGATGATCACCCCAGTTAGCGTGTGGAGGGCTATCAGCAGCCTGGGCTGAGGCGTCCTGCTAGGGCAGTGAGTGGCAGCTCAGACTTGTATAGTCTAGCGTGTGAAGCGCTGAGTGCAGACCAGTGACATCTGGGGGAATGGTTATACGCACAGCTAAAATCCAGAGCGTTCTTTTAACTCTGAGCATAACAAAATGTACCCTCTTTGGACGAATAATAGCCGCAATGGATTTTTCATGGCCGATATACCAATTCCGATAATATCAAGGAGAAAATATACGATCGACAAGCGCACAACGAGTCGCAGTTTTTCAATGAACATTGTCAGATAGTGAGATTGTCAGTTTGTTATTAACACCATCAGCAAAATTGGCCTACTCTACTGTGTGGATAACAGCTGAGGTTTGGCTTCTTATTTATTTTGTATTTATGCATTGAATCTATATTTGTACTTTTGTATTTTTGTATGCATTCCCACCCGTGTTTGACTGTGTGTTTTGTCCGTTTATACGTATGTTTTATGTATGTTTTAAGAGCTGCACTGAAACAAATTCCAATCAACTCTGTTGACATGGCAATAAAGTATTGAATCTTTGAATCTATGATGACGACGGTCAGAAACCATCACATTTTATTTCATGCAATGTTATGCAATGCAACAGCAGACTGCTAAGATACAACCATAATGGGGGAAAAAAATATATATACTGTATATATGTATGTATATGTGATTATGTGTGTGTGTGCAAGCTACTTTTGTGCGACGGCCTTGTGCGATGAAGCAGGGCTTTACTTTGCGAAAGAACGTACAAATTTGAACCTCGGAGATACAAGGTTTCTGTTCGACAGTGACGATATAGCCTATACCAGTAAGACTCCCTAATCGGGAGTTAAGCGACCGTAGGTCACTTACATGCTCACATTTAATGTGAGCTGCAGTGGAGGGGGTCCTCCACTGGGGGCGCCACCACTTTTGCATCCGTTCTGGAGCAGCAGGAGTCGGTGGTCCCCGGGAATTCCCCGTGAGCAGCCCCGTTGGGGTGGTCATTTGGTCATTTTTGCACATTTGGTCTTTTTTACATCTGGGGGTCCCCCAGGGACCTGGGGGTCCCTGGAGCTCCTTGGAGGTTGTAGTTTGGAAGCCAAGGAGCGTGTGTGCAAAATTTGGCATGGATCGGGGCAACGGTTGCGGAGATATGAGCAGGGCAATAGTGTGACGTGTGAGGTGTGACAGACAGACTGACGGACGGACGGACGGACGGACGGACGGACGGACGGACTGACTGACTGACTCACAGTTTGTGGAGGTTTTGATAGTAAGTGCGACCTGACGGTCGCAATAATGGCCTCTAATATGACCTTTGTATCGATGTTGTACACATTAAAATCCTCGCTGTGGATCCGTGCTTTGGTAACTCTCACTCTCCTTGTGCACTCTCAAGAGTCAGATGCGGGCGAACATGTGCACCTGAAAGCCATCGCAAAACAGGAAGTGTTGAAAGGAGCATGAGGCTGCATGGAGTCTGTGTGAAATGAGGAGACCAAATAATGAGGCCAACGGCGCTGGTGTTTGCTGCTCTTGGCTGGATGGCTTTGTTTGTCTTTAGTGTCAGAGCAAAGAGAGACGGCTGCCAAATGGAATTCTTGGAAACACCAAACAAACCCATATTAAATTTCCCCCCAGAAATACTATGGAGAGAGAGAGAGAGAGAGAGAGAGAGAGAGAGAGAGAGAGAGAGAGAGAGAGAGAGGAGCTGAACATGTGTGTGAGAGGAGAGTGGAGAGAGAGACACACACACACAGAGCAAGAGAGAGACAGAGAGGGGGGGCGCGCTGGTGGCAGAGGGGCTTTGACAGAGAACCATAGAGAATGATAGAAAGGACAGATATGGTAGAGAGAGATGGAGGGTACACGGGCGTCAATTGGGTATGGCAGGGGTATGCAGCTGCCATACCTTGGGTCCAGGGGGGAAAATAAAAGTTACTTTTAAATATAAATCCATGAATGTCTCTTGTGTCTATCTGTTCTGGTTATTATGTTGTTACATTACAGTAAAATAACTACAAATGCAACATTTAACAAAATGGTAGTCTCGCGTAGCCAGACAACTATTCCACAATCTCCGAATGCTATATGGAGTCTGGAACGGCACCTCCCGAACGGCGAGTATCGGAAGTAGCCGCTGCTGCACTGAACTGTAGTCCCATTGGAAACATAACAGAAACACAATAGCTCAGATAAAGTCATTCGAGCGGCATATTCTTCTTATGGGTGTATAGTTTTAGAAAACGTTTGAAAACAACATGGAAGTAACACCAACAACACCAGAAAAAGACGAAATAATGCCCCAGAAATGTTGAAAGGAGACAAACGCTTCCAGTAGGACATGTTATTGCTACTGCACCAAGGGAGCGGTTGCGTCACATCCGCTTTATCTCGCACTCATCATTTCTATTCCAGTTTGCCAGACTGTATGCCGGGAGCATTTGCCCAAATCGCGAAGGCAACAGTCTGGCCACGCGAGACTAACAAAATGGTCACTTTAACAAGGTATTATAATTATGTTCTCCACACTTGTATTCTCCCCATCTTTACAAAATGGTATATTCCCAGGTTCCGCAGGTCAGCTGCACAGGTGCAGAAACCGTAGAAAGGGGGTGAAAAATAGAATGTACTTCTTAAAATAAATGTATCATGCCTGTTGCTAAGGTATGGCAACATGACTGGTGTCTTGCACGCACGCGAAGGCGCACGTGCAAGACACCAGTCATGTTGCCATACCTTATCTTTTTCTGAACTGACGCCACTGGGAGGGTACAGAGAGAGGGGGGTTGAAGCTGACAAGACACACTGGCTGGAGAGAGAGAGAGAGAGAGAGAAGAGAGGGAGAAATGGAGAGGAGGGGCAAAGGGGGTGTAAGGAGAGCAAAAATAAACAGAGTAAGGGAGGGAAAGACAGGACAGAAACAAATGATGGGAGTTAGAGGGATGAATGTAGCATTCTGCACATGGATTAAATGCACCAGTAGGTGCGAGGTAACGTCGCAAGGTAAGGAGAAAGAAAGAAAGAAAGAAAGAAAGAAAGAAAGAAAGAAAGAAAGAAAACGGGTGGGATGCACGATTGTGTGGAACAAGAGACACTCAAGTGTCACAGATATTAGTGACACGCGTTAACGTTACGCTATTGTTTTGTGACACCAGAGCTGCAGGTGCATCAACATCTCCACACAAGTCCAGTCCCCAACCCCAGCACCTGCGCTGCCAAACTATGTGCTGTACAGTATGTTTTTTAGGACGGCCTGTCAACCTTCACCAACGGCCAAAAAGTCCTGGGTCTGCTTGTACTGTAGCGCAACATTCTCTCCCTCTCCGCTCCCCCCGCTATAGCCCAGAGGACATCTGGAGCGCATTACAACACTAAGGACATTGGATCTCCCCAAAGCGGACGGCAGGATGGGTGGCCCACTGTAGCCCCTTTTCAGCAGCAGGCCTGGATCTGCCTGATTGATAGAGAGGGGAGCACCCCCCCCCCCCCCCCCCCCCCCCTCCCTCCACACACACACACACACACACACACACACACACACACACGCATGCGCACGCGCACGCACACACACACACACACACACACACACACACACGCGCACGCGCACGCGCACGCGCACGCGCACGCACACACACACACACACACACACACACACACACACACACACACACACACACACACACACACAGGGGCGTCACACCAAATTCTGGGCCCTGGGTACAAGGATTCACTGCGGGCCCCCCATGAATGTTAACTATTGAAAAACAGCAGATATACAAGCTCACAGCGCGGCACCGAGTACCGCGCTGCGAGCTTGTAGATCTGCTATTTTTGAAAAAATGTGAAAATGTGTGCAAGAAACCCATGTTTCCATGTCAGTGGTGCTCAAACTTTTTCACGTCAAGGACCCCCAAGATGATATGTATTTGGTCACGGACCCCCCATCTCAAAATATTTAGTTCCATGGACACATTTTCACGACTTTTCAAAGACAGCAGATCTACAAGCTCGCAGCGCGGCACTCGGTGCCGTGCTGTGAGCTTGTATATCTGCTATTTTTCAATAGCTAAAGTTACTAGGGCCCCTCCACCTTGGGCCCTAGTAACTCAGTCCCACTCCCCCCCCCCCCCCCCCCCCTTGTGACGCCCCTGCACACACACACACACACACACACACACACACACGCATGCGCGCGCCGCACACGTTGGAGCACTGTCGAAACAAAACATAGACCACATAATATATGGAACATTGGTTGATATGAAAACCTATTTACACTCCAGAGAACATGAACATGTTGCTCTGCCATAAACACACTATGATTAAACTCACCAGTCACCCACCGGACATTTGATATGCACATCATTTAGTGAATAAATTATGGCTGCCATGTCAACACACCTAATACTTCACACGCCGTGGCTAATTTATACGTCATAGCATCGACCACGTTGCTCACCAGATTCTCACATTTAAAATAATCAAAAAAACACTAGACGTCGGGCGTCGACGGCTTAAGGTGCATACTGTATAAATAACGTGTGTAAGCTCTAATGCAGCCTGACAGAAAGTTGTGGGTTTGATCCCTGAGCCCCACGCTCGATGCTGTGTGTAACTCCCTGTCCCTCTCTCTCTCTCTCCCCCAGTTTCCTGTCATTCTCAACTGTACTATCCCATAAAGCAGTGGTTCTCAACCTTTTCGGGCTGTGACCTTAACTGGGGACCCACCCTGACGAGCACTATGAGTTGAGGCATTATAAATTATTTTGTATAACACGATTCTATTGTGAAAATAGCTGATCTACATGCTCACAACGCCTCGCAACGCGAGGTGTTGTGTGAGCATGAAGATCGGCTATTTTCACAATTTTTGCCTCTAATACTTGACAATTTGGCCAATGTTTAATTTGGTATTTTAGAGGTCCTTAAATTGTCACTAGAAATGTGCAGATACCCTCTAAACACTTCAACTTTATGTTGGTTTGTTTACTGTTGAGTGAGAAAACAGTGTTTGTAAGCTAATCATCTGGGGACCCCCCCCAAAATAATTTGGGGACCCCCCTGGGGGTCCCGACCCGCAGGTTGAGAACCACTGCAATAAAGGTAGAAAAGCTCAAAACAAAAACAAGAGGCATCGTGTCATGTCATTTTCATCAAGCTATATGGTCGTACAACGGAGGATAAAGTATTCCTGATATATACTTGGTCACGCATCGAACGTAGCCGATCTGCAAGCTCAAGCTCACGCAAATAAGTATAAATCCCTCTTTAGGCCAGTGGTTCTCAGGGCACCCCAGTACATAACGTTTTCATCCACGCTTGAATACATTGTTACTCTTAGCACCTTACATTTATGTCAAATTATGATTATCCCCCTATAGATACAGTATGTCATAAGGAAAACTTGAGTATTTGTTTCCATTGGGACAGATTGAAAGTAATTTGAACCACAGCATCCCTACTTTGGGGTCATTTTTGGACAGTGGGTGTAAATAACAAGAAATTGAACACACCGTGTACAGTGCAACTCAGGTCCTATGCAGGGTAGGCAACCTTAATCATCAAAAGATAAGTTTTTGGCCCAAAAATCTATTCACAACCTCTCTGGAGCCACACATTATGTTTGCTTTATTTATTTATTCATGCTTTTTCTGTTCTTTCAATATTACTTTTTTCATTGTTTGCTAATTTCTCAAAGCAGATCAAGTATACCAGTAAGCCAGCAGCGTTGGCGTTAAGCATTAATACATTCTTTATTTTCCTTCAATAATTTGTTTCTTATTTTTATCTGGTGTGTAGGCGACACTTTTTTCTTTATATTAGGATAATGTAATAATAACTTTATGCCTACAACAATAATAAAGTATGATTAAAATCATACAAAAGACAAAAGAAACCTCTTATTCCTTTACATACTTCTTTGCCCAAGCAACTGGGAGCCACAGGAGAGGGCCTAAGAGACACATGCGGCTCTAGAGCAGCAGGTTGCCCCCTGGTCTAAGCGGTCGGCAACCCAAAATGTTGAAAGAGCCATATTGGACCAAAAAAACAAATCTGTCTGGAACCGCAAAAAATTAAAAGCCTTATATAAGCCTTATAATGAAGGCAACACATGCTGAAAGTGTCTATATTAGCTATATTAGCCTACTATCAAAATGACTAAGTAGGCTACAAATACATAATGAGCATTCATTAAATGTTTATTTTCCCTGCAGCACATCCTGGAGAGAATGTTGACATTTTATATTTATTCTACCCATTTTTACAGCATTGGAAAACGTTAAGAATGTTTGTGTCATGTCTGTCCTCCTACAGAAACCATATTAAAACAAAAAATATATATTTTCCCCCCATCTTTTTCCATTTCCATACATTTTTGAAAAAGTTCCAGGGAGCCACTAGGGCGCCGCTAAAAAGCTGCATGCGGCTCTAGAGCCGCGGGTTGCTGACCCCCGGTCTAAGCGATTAAACTGAAGTGATATTGATCAATTCAAAATATTATCAAAGTATTCATGGTACCCACTTTGAGCTTTAGGCTTTCATGGTGTTAGAAACAGTCAATTCTGTGCTACCGTACTGTGTTCACCCTGGAACATTTTTTCTTTGGTTTTGTTTTGCTTTGTTTGTTTACTACCCAGCAAACAGAGACTATACCACTTGACATATGGAAGTGATACTGAAACAAAAGGACTGCTCTGTAGTTCACCAAGCGCAGCGAAATGCATCGACACTCTTAAGATGCACAAAGCATTGCCGCTTACATTCCCAGAACAGGGAGCACACAAAGGCTAATCAAAGCCCATCTTGTTGCTCGCTACTTTAGTTCTTATGATAGCAACAATATGGAAATGCCTGTCGTCCTGTGACTTCACGGCACAAGCAGACTACGCAATGAGAAAATAAAACTTTTTTCTTTCTCTTTTTTTGAGAGAGTGAGAGAGAGAGATAGAGGAAAGTTCAAAGAATCGACAGATTTCGAGTAAATTGCCTTGCCATTTCAAATGAACTGCAGTGCCGGCTAAAATTTGCAATTCACAGGAAGTTGTACCCCCAACCACACAGGCGAGGTTAATCCATATTTCACGTCTGAATGTAAGATGGAAAGGGGGGGGGGGGGGGGATAAGGAAAGGGAAGATAGGTAACATCACGCCAAGAGATGAGGAAAGGAGGAAGATGAAGGGGGACGACGACGAAGACTAGGAGGGAAAGGGAGGGGGGGGGGGCAAAAAAAAGGCAGGAGAATAGAAAGAAAACAGGCGTCATTTAGAGTAAATGGCATCCAAAAAACCCACTCCAATTATCTTTGCCTGCCATGCCAGTGAGACTGACTTAATTAAAATGACTTGAGAGGGAGGGGAGAGAGAGAGGGAAGAAGCTGCCAGTGATTGAGGGGGCAGGCGGGCAACGTATCTGCACCCAACACAAAGCGGAGGCATCGCGCGCGCCGGCGACCACTCTTCCCTTTTCAATTCCGACTTCAAAAGAGAATAAAGAAATAATAATAAAAAAAAGGAGAGGGGGGCTCTCGCCATTTGGAGCCATGTAATTGCGCTATTTAAATCCAACATTTTCACCATCGTTTGAATATTCGGGGGATGGGGGAGGATCGGGGGTTAGGAAGATTGAGGGGGGGGGGGGATGCTTTTTAGCTCTCCTCCGAATCCCCCTGCCTGTAATCCATGTGCCTTTTTTCCTGAGAACACCTCTGACAGTGACCTTTTCGCATGAGGTCTGTTACTATGGAAACAATGTGCAGCCCCCTGCATTTTGTTCGTCAGGTCTTTGTCACCGGTAGGCCGAAAAAAAAAACGGTTGACTCGCGTCTAAGAGGAAGAGTCACTCTTCAATCTCTGACTTCTGATTTTATGGTTCCGTTATGAATTCCCTGGGAGCAGTAGAGAAGACATGGCTGACTGTAAAATGTGCAAACGACATTCAGGCTAAGGCACTAGCGGAAAGAAGTAGGACTTGAGCAGGACTTTTATGCTTATGTTTTATGTTTCTGTAGCCTTTACTTGAAAGTGGAAAAATGAGGACTATCAAGACTTTTTCCGTTTGTACTGAATTGGTACGATCATTCTGTGCCGTGGAACTAAACAACATCAGTCAGTCAATCAGTCAGTCAATCATGCATACTTTTTTTTTAAAGATATACTGCTATTGAAAGTTCAACTGATATGTTCTAGGTATTCACTTACATTATTTAATTATTTTGATTATGACACAGTATTCATCTTATCTGCAGGGTGTGATTACCATATTGTAACCTTATACAGTAGAAATGTCATCATTTAAAAAGAATAATATACAGCCAATGCATAATAAATTATGTATTTGTTGGCCAAATGGACTACAGCAATAACTTTTGAGTGAAGTGTTGTTGTTTTTTTTGTTAATAAAGGAGTGTTTTATTCAGTCTGCTGTTAAACACGCGCGAGCACACACCTACATTACACTACACACACCCACATACACTCCTCTGACCCCAAGCTCAGCCAACAAATTTGCTCATGTGTCACAGTTAACACCTGTTACTGCGTCGCCGTAATATTTATCCTACTTCAGCGGAACACTAAACTAAGGCTCTCTTGTTAAACGGGTACAGAATGTTGGTGGGCGCTTTATTCTCAACTTCATGCCTGGAAATAGGCTACACTACATGGAGCAGCTGATGACTGAATCGACTCAACAAGAACCACTGTATGATTGGGCATTCACCAAATATTCGAATATCAAAGTCACTATTCGGCGTTGTTCACCGAAGTCGAATATTCGCTTATTTGTATTTTTTTATTGTTTTCTCTTTAAAAAATATATAGTTTATAAAGCTTGGCTAGATAGGAAGTCATAAGAATGAGTTGTCAATGCCTCTGGTGGATGAATTTCTGCTCTATAACAGGGCTTCTCAAACCTTTTTAGGCTGTGACCCCCAAAATAAACATATTTGAACTGGGGACCCCCACCCTGACAAGCACTTGGAATTGTAGGTATTAATGTGACTCGGTTCCACAGATAAATATTTGCGAGGCGTTGTGAGCATGTAGATCGGCTATTTTCACAATGTTCGCCTCTTGCTTACTTAGTATTTGACAGTTTGGCCAGTCCTGTCGAATATTCGACTATTCGAATACTTTGAGGTCGAATAATTTGAATACTAAAAATCACTATTCGTGAATGCCCTACTGTATGATTGGGCAAGTGTACCCAAAAGGTAGGTTAGACTTGAGTAAAAACATACTGGGAAAAACTCAAATGGACGGTTTTAAATTGCCTGCACATTTGGCATAGAAGTGTTGCTTTTTACATATTGCTAGCCAGAAATGTAAACAAAACCGTGAGAGAAGTTTGTCCATAAAGACCATCATTTTCATTGTGTAGGTAATGATAATGCAGAGATACTCTGATACTTAAAAAATAAGCTATGATAAGCTATGATCTAACATGCCAACATGAGTCTTGCGTGCTACAGTATGTAAGTGACGTGGCCAGACGGTTTGCCTCCCACAATTTTCAAATGCTTTCGTCATACAGTCTGGAGCACGGAAGCTCTGATCATGAGCAAGCGATAAAGCGGATGTAAAGCCTCCTGTATAAAGCCTCCTGGATGTAGCCGATCTACATGCTCACAACGCCTCACAACGCCTCGCAACGCGAGTGTAGATCTACTATTTTCACAATAGAACTGTGTTACACAAAATGTAATGCCTCAACTCTTAGTGCTCGTCAGGGTAGGGGGTCCCCAGTTAAAATGTGATGGATGTGCTCCATCCAATGTATTAAGTGGGAACAGTACTCAACTGCACTTGATTAGTCATTGTTTGAGGGTTAAAGCCAGGTTATAGGGATGAGAGACAGACAGACAGACAGACAGACAGAGTCAGACAGAAACAGAAAACAGAGAGAGGAAGGAGGGTTGGGTTAGCATGACAACCACTATTTTGATGGGGCCAAAGCCAAGCATCTCCACATATCCTCTTCCACCCCCCCATTCATCTTTTCCGTAGATTTTTTCCCCCTCTTTCTCCTGTCCGCCAGCCTCTCTCTCTCTCTCTCTCTGTCTGCCCCTCTCCCTCTCCCTCTCCCTCTCTGTCTCTCGTTTCCCACCATTTCTTCTTCTCTTTTCACTCACTGACCGTCTCGAAATCCCTCCCCCTTTCCTTTTCCCCCCTCTCTCAGTGTTTCACCCTGCGCAGGGAGCTCCACATTCCCCTGTGTTGGGCTCAGAAGCGTGAGAGAGCGAGAGTTAGAGGCAGAGACGGAGAGAGAGAGAGAGAGAGAGAGAGAGAGAGAGAGAGAGAGAGCGAGAGAGAGGGGATCGTTGCTATACCCTTGGCCCCAGCGTTCTGCTTCTCACTGGCCAGATTGTTCTCCCCACACAGACTCTGCTCCAGTTGCCAGGGAGACCGCCATACCAGGGCTCTGACCCAGGAGGTTTGGGAGTGTTTTTCTCCCCCCCCCAGCAGGAGACGCATGGCAGCTGTAGGACAGCTGTTACTACCAGGCCCGTGTCTCAAAGCCATCACCCCATCAGACCTGGCCACTGCCGCGAGGACCAAGACAACAACAAAAAGACTCATAATTAAACACATCCGCTCTCGCTAGCCACGGAATTTTTGTTTTGTGAGTGGAGAGGAACAAATAAATACATAATAATATAATACCAGTGGTGGAAAGTAACTAGGCTATTTACTTAACCACTTAAACCTCTGCAGACTGCATTGGTATTGTGAGGAAAGCTTCCACTGACAATAGCAGACCGACAAGCTCACAATGCGACGCGCTGCGTCGCATTGTGAGCTTGTCGATCAGCTATTGACATGTGGAAGCTTTCCACACAATAACAGAAAACAGAAACAACACTAGCATTGAGCCCTGAGTAGGGTGACCATACGTCCTCTTTTGCCCGGACATGTCCTCTTTTAGAGGGCTGTCCGGCCTGTCCGGGGGGGTTTTATAAATTCCTTCAAATGTCCGGGGTTTCGTGCATATCAGCGTTAAATCATGGGCATTTACAATGCACGTTCAGTGGTTCGTTTGTAAACACACTGTGATAGACGGATTTCCACCCCTGAACCCCGGAACCTGTATTATTCATACTACTCTGCCTCCGCTGCGATCCCTCCCTCCCTCAGTCTCGTTCAGATGCGACGCTGTTCAGATCAGACTCAGAGCAGAGCTCGGCAGCTCACGCTGCGCAGAGCCGATTCAGCCGAACGATAGCACTGCAAACACAATTAATGCCGTTTACACTGATGAAATAAACGAAAAGTGCCAGTGTTTTCGTCTTGGTGACCAAATGAGAAGCAGAGCGTTCACTCTGCATTAAAGCGGACACTTCTGTGTCCATACCATCACAACTAAAGGTATTTAGACACTGCAGTACAAGACAGTCTGTGCGAGGTGAGAGCTCTTCTGCTAACTAAATTGACAGAATATTTTGTACAACCTTGTAAAGCTGAAGATACGGTGGTTTGAAGAAACCAATAGAGATATTTTATTTAGTTTCTTTGTAATACAAAGCTGAACGTTCATACAGGAGTCAAGAGCACTTTAAATCAGTGGATCTGTAATTAGTAAAGGGTCAATTTGAAAGCCCCTCAAAAATAAATACATAACTAATAATATTAGTGGTATAGGGCAGTGGTTCTCAACCTGTGGGTCGGGACCCAGGGGGGGTCCCCAAATTATTTTGAGGGGTCCCCAGATGATTAACTTTTTGTTTTCTCACTCAACAGTATGAGGTATATGCACATTTCTAAAGTGATAATTTAGGGTCTTTTGAGTACCTTTAGTACCTCTAAAATGGTAAATTAAACAAATATTAGAGGCAGAAATTGTGAAAATAGCCGATCTACCAATGTAGATCTTCTATTTTCTCAATAGAACCGTGTTATACAAAATGTAATGCCTCAACTGTTTGTGCTCGTAAGGGTGTAGGGGTGTGTGTGTGTGTGTGTGTGCGCGCGCGCGCGCGTGTGCTGTATGCCGGGTAGAGTGTCCTCTTTTTGGGGATTCAGAATATGGTCACCCTAGCCCTGAGGGACTCCGGATACCCATATGGGGTTCATGTGGTTAAGTACTGTACAATTTTGAGGTAGGCCTATTTGTACTTTACTTGAGTATTTCCAATTTCCAATACTTTTACTTATACTCCACTACATCTTGGATCCAAATATTGTACTTTTACTGCACTACAGTTTATTTGAACACTTTAGTTACTAGTTACTTTGTACATTTTTATAGCATTACTTTTGAACTTTTACTCAAGTACATTTTGAATTCTGGACTTGGCGGGCACAGTAACAATTATGTTACGACCCTTACGTCTAGGGGTGTAAAAGGTCGCAACACCAAAGTATGGTTGCCAGCAGATAAACTCTTTGTGCGCGGCAGACTAAAAACGCGGAGAGAGCATTCTGTCCCAAAGCCAGTGACGCACCTGTCACTCACTTCCAGGACCCTCCCTGTATCTGCCTTCGACTCACCCGATTGGACAGAGGGGGGCATCTATGTGGAGAATGTATATCTGCTCCAGCATAAACGCAAGGTCTGTGCGGCACGCAGAAATCCTCTACTGGCATGAAACCGCTCCATTCCCATTGAAATACAGTACATTGGTGGAATGACCCACTCTCATACAGTAGGTACTTTGGTGTGCCCTAAAGCAGTATTTCTACATTGCAGTATTGATATTTTTACTTAAAGGGGCCATACCATGCTTTTCAAAATATATATTTCACATAAATATTGGTCCATAATACGGTTTTATACAGGTTTTAGCCTAAACAACCACTCGGATATAGAAGTTTCATGTTCTGTCTGTCTCTCATTCCAAGCCGTTTCAGATGCAATACCAAAATGCCCTTTGTTGGCAACGGGGCGCTGTCTTTGGGCTAAAATTGGAACGATACAGAGAATATTGGAGAACCACGATGAGAACCATGTCGAGTCAATCGACAAATGAATTGTTGTTGTTTTATTTGTTTGTTTTGTTGTTTGTTTTTTTATTTCAAAATACAAATTTGAAATTCATGGTGTAGTCCCTTTAAGTATAAAATGTTATAAAATACTTTTTCCACCACTGAATAATACTAAATGGTTCATCGATAGATATAAACAAAATGCAGATGGAACACAAAAGGACAGCTCATCTTTGTATTTACTCCATGTTGCTTCCTCGTTGTTTATGCTTCTGACTCTTGCACAAAACCACATCTCTGTGATTCTGATGGCATGTGGCATCCAAACAAGATAATTACTTCCCACTTGGCCCTTCCATGGAAAGGTTGACATCGAAGAGCCTGGATTTTTGGTATTCGCGATGGTAAAAGATTTGATTTGTTTTCCTTTTCATGTGATATTCGCGGACTCCTTTGATCTGACAGCGGTTGAGGAGACGGGTGAAACTTGAAAGAAATTCTAAAGAAGAAAGAAGCCAGGTGCAAATGCATTCTCTTGTAATTGCTCCGCAAACATAAGAAAATAAAATGAGTCATGCCCAATGCTATGAATAAAAGTTATAGACGTCATTGCAATGTCTATCAATAAATGCACGAAAGCTCTGTGTATCCTGACTCCCCCACACATACAGTATCAACGACCTCAAATTTGATCTCTGAGGACCTGAGGGAGAGCAGTGTCGAGTGGGAAGTCAGAACAATCGGTGCTTGTCCAGAAATATCTATAAATCCCCAAATCTGTGTGCGCGTGTGTGTGTGTGTGTGTGTGTGTCCCTTTTATGCCCATACAGTATACTGTATTAAGATCCCTGATGTCATCAATGTTATCAGAGAACTATGGTACAGTAATTATAACTCTGACACACTACAACAACGGGTACAACAGGTATTGCATAACCTGAGGTGCTTTCGTTTCCAATGAACTGAGTAGAAAGGACCCCAATGCAAACAAGCCATAGTGCTTTGCTTTCTAGGGTTTAAATCCTGTTAGACCCTGTATCTTAACTGTCCTGTCATGCCATTTCCTATACAAACCGCTAATACAGTATTTAATCAATCAAGTATTCAATCAATCAATCAAGTATTTAATCAATCTATGAATCAATCAATCAATCAATCAATGCAATAGAGTTTAATATTTAATGATCAAACCACCTATACATTTCTTATTCTCTGTCTGTCTGTTTGTCTGTCTTTCTATACAGTATATATATCTATCTATCTATCTATCTATCTATCTATAAGCGCGCGCGCGCGCACACACACACACACACACACACACACACACACACACACACACACACACACACACACACACACACACACACACACACACACACACACACACACACACACACACACACACACACACTCTCTCTTTTTTGTGCAGGGTAGTCCTAAAAACTATCAAAATAAAACATTATCCTACAAAGGTGTTGTCAGTTCAAAAGCCTTCATAGAAGGTCAAGAAAATGGTGACTGGTCGTCTATTTATAGTTGATGTGCTGTGATAGCTTACATGGCTTGGGTCCTATCGTCTGTACCCAAACAAAGGTATCCGTTACAAACAACTAATGATGCCAAATGATGCCAACCAGTCATGCCCTTTGTACCAGTCACCCCCCCCCCCCCCCTATCCAGCCCTATAAATAAGCCAACAGATATAGTGCACAGCCAGAGAACAGAGTTTGGTACTATGGTATCGAACGCACTTACTTCACACTACAGTATCCATTACCCCTCTGACTCCAAATGCTGCTGCTCACAGGTGAACACGTTGCTTTATTCAGCGTGTAATAGAATTTGGCAGGGTTCTCATCTACAGGAGCCAAAATGGCCATTGAGCTGAAACCCCAAGCACACAAACCGTGTCAGCTTTAAGATGGCGCAGCAAATTAAAATACGGTCAACTGATCTGCAACTGCAGAGCACACAACGTAGGTGTTCCAGGGGGGAGGACGCGGAGCAATTTTCTCACAAGATGGATGTACAGTACGGTTCCCCATGCATTTCAAGGGCGGACAGATCACTGTGGGATCATTATTTTTTCACGCAGAGCTGGTTAAGTGGACTGAAGAGGGAAGACTGCATCTCCACACTCACTGAAAAGACAGCTGCAAGAATACAGTAGCCAAACTCATGAGCACAACACAGAGAAATGCAAATGCCGCTTGTTCAGCGACAGACAATTTAGGCATTTAGCAGACGCTTTTAATCCAAAGCGACTTACAATAAGGAGGTAATACATCAATATAATAAGCAAGATAATATGTCAGTACATCAACAACAATATAACAAGGCATAGGAATATCAATCTAGAAAAAAACAATAATATAGGTAGACCACGCACCTAATCAGTAAAAAAAAAACTTTTCTAAAACCTAAAAATGCCATCTTCATGTATGGTCATTGAGAGAAGGGGAGTGTTACAGTAGTGCTATGGGTTTAGGTGGAGTCTGAAGAGGTGAGTCTTCGGTCCACGGCGGAAGCTAGGGAGTGAGTCTGTAGTTCTAAGTGCGACAGGGAGTTTATTCCACAGTTTCGGGGCCACTGGGAGGGCAAATTGTCTAGGACGAGTGGATTTTTGTCCTGGGGTTTTTAGCGAGGGTTCTGTCAGCATCCCTGTGTTGGCTGATCTGAGTGAACGGGTGGGGTTGTAGGGGTTGACAATAACTAAGCTTAATCTATAATTAATATCTATCAAGATATACAAACATTGTCTAGGACATCACTGCCTTGTAATACATTACAGTAATGCACAGATCCTGTGGTTGCACAAACTCGAGATAACTTGTGTTTACCGGCCTTCGAAGTCCTTTTGTCTATATTCCGCACCCCTCTTAGTTCCACTCTTGTATAAATAAACTGTGAAAAGTGTGGGAGGATTTGGACATCCACTCTCTCCTAAAGTGAGAGGATTTCTGTTCCTTCGCCAGTGATGAAGTTTTTGCTGTGAGTTTGTTTCGAGGACATCTTTCTTATACGAGAAGTTACTTAGGGGAATGTCTTCCTAATATTCCGTGCCTGAAATGGCTTCACTATGTGATCATTACCCAGAACCTGGGCAATTATGCATGGTTCTGAATATGCCTTTTTTCCCACCTCACTATAAATCAGGAGTCTTTTAAGAGTGCTCCGTCTTTCCCCATCTTCATAGTTATAGGTGGTGGGAGAATGGTGATCTGGTTCATCTTTTTATCGGGGTGATAGAAAGAGGAGCAGCCCAAGTTAGAACACTGGTGATTCCAGTCCCTCCCTCCATCTGTTTTGTTTTCCTTCCATCTCCCTCTTTTTGATGAGCTGGGTCTTCAGTCCTCCCTATAAAATCCCATTAGCCCTTAATGAAGTCGGGCTCCTAGCCTCTCGGCCTCACCTCATTTAGCACGATTGTCTGGCGGCCATTAGCATGGAGGCAATTACAGCCGCGCGACAAGAGTAATTGGAAATGCCGACAGGGACCCCGAGAAATGGGAATAAATAAATATATATTTTTTAGAAATATTCGAACTAATAAGCTTCCATTCAGATGACGGAGCGGGGAGCCACATGTGTCTAAGTTAAATCAACATAATTACAATTAGGGTTGGTAGGGTAAAGAGCTGGGGTGAGAGAGAAATAGATACGGATGGATTGGGGGAAGATGGTTATGGGCACGAGGTAGTGGGTGTTAAGTGAAAAATGCAATGGCATGCTGAAAACTAGTAATGAAGGCCATCAGCAAAACCCAAACATTGCACAATGTAAAGGTCACACTTTTATTATAGTTTGTCTCCCTCTCTCTTTTAGGGATGATCTTTCTCTTCCACTGCCAAAATGGAATCTCGATTTTGCTTAATTTCCTTGAAACTTTTTGGCTACATTGTAGGCCCTTCACAATGATGATTTCATGAGTGGGATGGTGTCATATTTACATAGGCAGTGAGGACAAATGAGTCATACTGGTATTAGCTGGTGTCTGTTTTAGAATTTGAAATGCCAGTCCGTTATATAGCCTACAGTAAAATCCACATTAATTAATACACATGAATTAGTTAATTAACTCTATACTCAAATAATCACATAATGAGAAACAACACAGTTTGTCTGCACATGTACGTGTGTGGCTATGTAAGTCTGTCCTTTAAAAAGTAGACCAGTCACAGCTCATGTCACTATACAGTACTGTATATGTGCATGACGTAACAAAAGTACAGTAAAAGTGAAAGTTGGGTCGTAGTTACTAGTAAGACGCCTCAGGGCGACATGCGACCTCGCCGCGCCATGTCTTGGCCATATGGCCAGTGATGTATATTGGACCAGTTACCCATATATGGAGATCCATGTACTGTATAGTACATCCCTTTTATGCCCATACATGGAGATCCCTGTCTGAACCAGCCACACAGATATGGGCTGTCTTCCTCCATATGGGCATTCCAATATGAAGTCCTGTTAGATATGGGCTTAATTGATGACATCAGGGATCTCCATATATGGGCATAAAAGGGATTAAATTAGTGGTTCCCATGACATCACAACATACAATATATTGTATGCCCATACATGGAGATCCCTATCTGAACCAGGCCACACAGATATGGTCCATGCCATGGCCATCTGGCCAGTGATGTGTATCGATGACATCAGGGAACTTTATGGGCATAAAAGGGATTCAGGGGGAATACCCATATGGACTTTTACATAGGTGATGTCACCTGTGATATCACCTGTGATGTCACAGTGATGTGTCAAGGGAACCACAGTGTCAGGTCGGTGTGACCTTCAGAGATACACGGATATGAGGACAAGATGTGCCGGACATCACAGTGACATCTCAGAGCATGATGTCAGAGACAACCCCAGGCATAGACTGTAAAAATGTGTACACACACAGAGACAAGCTGTGACATTTCTCATGGTAAACTGCGACCTTCGGTCACAAAAAATGCTCCATTTGTAGTTTTTGTTTGTTTCATTATATTTTGTGTTATCATTGTTCTTGCGATTTCATTCATTTTTGTTGTTGATGGTGAAATAAAGACACTCACACTTGGACATGTGCATAAGCAGCCAGTGTATATACAGTACAGCTTCTCCACTCAACACTAAGATCACTCAGCGAAGCCAAACAGTGAGAAAGCTACAGACCTTCACATTGGTTCTGCAATGCAGGTTTTAGTTTGTTTCTCCAAATTGTCACCACCCACCTCCAGCACGTGCAGAAATGTCACCACTTATCACCATAAAAATGGGCAAGGACTGACAGATACAGAGATCTCCATATATGGGCATAAAAGGGACAGACAGATGCAGAGATATCCATATACACATGACATAGACAGACGAGTACAACAGGTACTCTGACAAAGCCCCTACAGTGACTCAGGCATATCGGCGGTGCAACATACTGTAGGTATGAGGGCCATATAGCGGCCCGAACCTCTAGTACTGTAAACTTTTTTTTTTCTTATAATTTTTATCCCACGATTTTGTAACCCCTTTTCACCCAGTGCCAATTGCCTATGTAATCCTGGGCTCTGCAGCTCGTTATTCCAACCAGTTCCTTTCCCTTCCATTAGGTGCCCCGACTGGCCAGGGGGAGGCATTACAGAGACCAGGATTACTGCATGTTTTCTGTGAGGGTATCTACCCTAGGAGACACGGGGAGAACATGCAAACTGTAAACTTTAATACATTTCCCAAACGTGTCATTGTAGACAAACTTCAAAATGTTGAATGTCTAAAAGCACAGCACGAGAAGTACTGGAGAAGGTCCAGTGCACCGCAGGATATTATAGGTTACAGTAGGTTATTATAGTACTGGAATAACAGCGGGCCCACGGTCGCTGCCTGATTGCCATGGCATCTCACCTGCTCACCCCACAACCCCTCTTGTACCCTCTTCCTCCCTCCTAAGCTGAGTGACAGGTGGCAGAAACATGATCAGCGTCGGCCTTCATCAAGGAAGCGGTCCCGTCTGAAACGGGCACACTGCCTACTGGCCCACCCATGGGCCACAGCAGGGCTTCCGTGGTTGGGGCTGAGCTAGGGAAGAGGGGGGGGGGGGGGTGTCATGAACTACAATGGGAGTGGGAAGGTGGGAGGGAATGGGGGCAGTGGCGTCAGTTCAGCAAACGCTAAGGTATGGCAACATGACTAGTGCCATGCACGCGAGCGAAGGCGCTAGTCATGTTGCCATACCTTAGCAACAAGCATGTTTAGTCTATCAGTGGATAGTATTATTTTACCGCAGGTACAAGTAAACAACTGACCGCCACACTTGAAAAAAGTGTCGCTGCTGCTAATTAACAATGATACATTGCACATGTGCTGACTGCTGACCTACTGAACCGGGAAAATAAACCATATCAAGATAGTGGGGATACATGAGTTGTGGAGAAAATAATACCTGATAATTTTGTTATAATTTGCATTGTAGTTAGTCATAGAGACATTCATGAATTTATTGTAAGAAATACATAATTTTTTTCCTCCCCTGGAGCCAAGGTATGGCTGCTGCCATACCTTGCCATACCCTATTGACGCCTCTGAACGGGGGTGTAATGGATATTTTGGCCAGAGTGCCGAGCAGCAGCGCTGGCACCGGGAGTCCGGGACCCAAACGGGAAACAGGAGGCTCGTTCCCACAATAGTCAAGGAGAGCGTCCCACAGGGGCATCCACAATAGCAGCAGGGCAAGCGGCTGCCGTCAACAATGACCTCCCAAGGCCTCGCTGCTTTAAATGACACGGCCTCACCCATCAGCACTTCCCTTTTGACGCTGCAGCGCAGCTAAAGCAGGGATTATTATTAGTGCTACGTTGCGAAGTGCTTTCACTCGAGTTTGTCATTCCTGCTCCAGCTATTGTGCGATCAGATAAGATTAATTGATGTCTCTTGCTTGGCCAAAAAAAGAAAAAAGAAAAGGGAGTGTTTGTGCTCCTTTGTGCCAGCCAGCAGAGAAGATTAAAACAGGATATTGAAGATGTAATGGAGTGACTCCATTCCAGGGGTGTCGCACCAAATTCTGGGCCCTGGGTACAAGGATCCACTCACATTTTGTGCTTTAACTATTGAGAAATAGCAGATATACAAGCTCACAGCACGGCACCGAGTGCCACGCTGCGAGCTTGTAGATCTGCTATTTTTTTTAAATCGTGAAAATGTTTG
The DNA here is from genome assembly GCF_963921795.1 of Nannobrachium achirus. Taxonomy (NCBI): domain Eukaryota; kingdom Metazoa; phylum Chordata; class Actinopteri; order Myctophiformes; family Myctophidae; genus Nannobrachium; species Nannobrachium achirus. The sequence continues at coordinate 16,562,046 of NC_137826.1, forward strand.
CAAGTCTTTGAATATTTCAAATCCTTCTAAGGTTTTTTGAAAAACCTATGTTTCTATGTCAGTGGTGCTCTTTCATGTGAAGGACCCCCAAATGACATGTATTTGGCCACGGACCCCCATCTCAAAATATTTTGTTCCAGGGACCCCCAAGAAGCAAAATTTGAGTTAAAAATGTTCGCTTAAAAACACATATTCAAAGATTTGCACACATTTTCACGACTTATAGCAGATCTACAAGCCTGCATGTGAGCTTGTATATCTGCTATTTTTCAATAGTTAAAGTATAAAATAATGAAGGCCCCTCCACCTTGGGCCCTAGTAACTCAGTCCCACACTCCCCCCCTCCCACTCCCCCTTGTGACGCCCCTGACTCCATCAAACTGTACAAGATGTCATGTTACTGAGGGTTCTGCTGTCCTTCTCTAAATAATAATGGGAGTTGAAAGTGGAAGAACAAACCGCAAGCCAGTGAGTGGTCTTTGTAGGCTAAAGACCACCAGGTGCAGACAGCTTCTTTTCCCTAACATGCACAGAGGGCTATCTAGACTACACTGGAGCAGCTTGGCATCAAATTGAAGGACCACAGTGAAGCACAGTTATTCCTTGTGCAGCCTACTGTCCCCGGTCCCTGTAATAAAAATGTTTATTTGTCTTTAAAAAAAAAGGACTAAAAGCAATCGCTCCATGTGCCTGGAGTGAAAGAGGGACCGTGCAAGCAATGAAGGGGGGTGGGAGGGGGTCTCCTACCAGGAGGAGATTTAATTAGTAAAATCTCATTAAGTCTAACAAAATTAAGCGTAAAACAATCCTTGGCGGGGATTCTGGAAGTTCTAGGCAGGAGAGGCAGCGCAAAAATGGGGGACACTTAGGGGCTGAGAGGATGTGGAGACGGGCAGCTTGACTAGCCTGTCCTCTGTGCATGAAGTCGGAAATTGCTCAGAATACCAGGCCACTTTGGTATTCAATTCAAGACACCGCCTTTTCCTGTATTACCACCTCCCATTGTCATCATACCTCTTGTTTTGTCACCCCTCATGAAAATTGAAGATTTATTTTACAGTAAATGTATTAACTTTATGGCAAACATACCATAAACATATCCTACGTAAGTTACAAAATCTCGTGATGGGTGGGTGTAAAATCTGCTATCAAATGAGAGCAGAGAACTAATGTAGCTCTTGAAGTTATTAACATATTTCAATTAGTACCAAGCAGATGGTGCAGAGCACATAAAGTCTACCTTTGCCTAATTCAGTGGAGAGCATTGAGACTTAACAATTCCTTTGCGCATAGACAAGAATGACTGTATTATTCTGCAGTAAATTATGGCCACTCACTCATGCACTCACTCACTCACTCACTCACTCACTCACTCACTCACTCACTCACTCACTCACTCACTCACTCACTCACTCACTCATGGGATTCCTGGTGGATGGTCAGTACTTGTCTAATCAAATGCTTGCATGCAAATTACGGTTAGTGCTTGTCCAATCATGTGCCTTGCTTCTAGGCAAATCAGGTTCAAATGAAGTTCAGTCAGCCTCTTGGCCCAAAATTGATATTTAAGTAAAACACCCACTCACCAAAATATAGAGTTGCGGGCACACACACATGCACGCACCCAAAATATAGAGTTGCGGGCACACACACATGCAAGCGCACACATGCACGCACGCGCACGCACACACACACACACACACACACACACACACACACACACACACACACACACACACACACACACACACACACACACACACACACGCACGCACACACGCACGCACACACGGACACACACATTACACTACACATCCACTTACACAATAACGCTTGTAGATCTGCTATTTTCGGTGCAAGTCATGATGCGCAATGTTTTACTCCGCAATAAATTGCAGGCTAAAACATGCAGGGAAAATGCTCATCATCCCTTGACAGAGACAATAAAACCCGGTATGAATATGTACAGTGTATGTGCTTTGCTCTCCTCCATGTGTATAGTGGCAAGATGTCAGTACATACACTTGAAGTCAAGTTATGTGAGATACAGCAGAGGCGCATTATGTTCTGCATTAAAAACAGATTATTTATGATAATTTGGTAATCATGACCCCAATAATTAACATCACATCAAATCAGGAGGCTGTAGGGAATTCACAGCCATACTCCCCACCCTACATTTGTACACAAGACGCACAACAAACTCATTCTCCTTCCCAACAAGTTTGGTTTATATTTATCCTGGTGTATTTGGCACATTCCCCCCCCCCCCCCCCCCCCCTTTCCCTTCATTAAAAAAACATTAAGAAAGAGGCAGACAAGTGGAGCTCCATGTAGCACCAAAAGCCACGGTGAAATTATCATTTGGTGTGTTGGAGATGTGGAAAAGAGGCTTAAATGATTGAAGTCGTTGTTTTGTGTCGACTGACTTACAGTGAACTGCAGCAGGGTACGGGAGATCATTATGATTCTGACAGGGCAACATGTTTGTAGTGTGAATTACATTTGATTGTGTGCTCTTGAAATTGTATAAAAGAGTGATGTGAACATTAGCTCCCGGAGAAGGAGATTAACTTCACCAGATAGTTTATGAATGTAGCAGTACAGTATGTGTGTATTATGATTCAACCACACCTAAATACCGTGCATGTGATCCCAACGGAAAATGCCACAAACCACACACACCCATCACTGTGACTGACTCTAGCTGTGACTGAACCTCCGCCTTGCTTTATATACAGGATCTTGTTGACCTAGCTGTAGTCTCATTAACTTTCATTGTCAAGTAAAACGTACAATTTCATTCGGATTATAACTGATTCCTAAACCCTGATTCCTACCCTAAGTTAGTGGTTTTCAACCCTTTTCATATTAAGGTCCATTATTTATTGGGCATTTGAGCCACGGACCACCATTTGATGACATATCAGCCTCTCGGACCCAAAACTTTGGAATATTTAGTTGCTCTATTGCTCTATTGATGTTGGTACCATAGGAGAGATAACAGGCAAACGTTGATCAAAATAATAATTCCTCTTTAGTACATTCTCTAATTGCTACTTGTAAATAAAGTAATGCAGATGTTTAAAAATGTAACCGTTGAGAGTGTAAAATGAAACCAAATGGACCCGTAAAGGGCATTTTACACTCTAAAGAGTTAAAGATCTAATAAGGGTCCATTTGGTTACCTAGAGTCCCCGCCCAATCCAAAGTTCTGAATGACGGCATGTTGTGGTTATCACCTACCCTGTCCAAAGTTCAGACGTTCTACAAGCTTGTTGTGAGCTTGTACATCATTGATTTTCGGCAAAGAGGTTTGGTGTAGAGGGGAAAGAAGATCTGACTATAGTACAGAATGAAAGTATATGAAGGTATCTATGAATCGATGAAAAAGTTTAATCTGCAACACAATTTTATACAATATGTAGTAGGGGGTCCCTGCTTCGTCTCGCGCTCAGTTAGGTGGCCCTTGGCTTGAAGACCCCTGTTTTAAAGTGATGTAAAAAGTTGTAAAATCATCATTATGCGGGAAAATCTTCAAGATGGCAAGAGCTGAAGTTGGCGTGGTTGTTGCACCATCAAAACGACAACCAGGACAGTGCAGGGCGTGGTTTATGTAATTTTGCTCTGGGGATAGCATATAGCTGTACACTACTGTACCTTATACTACAGAGGGGTTGGTTGATCGGCCCACTTTGATGATGGCACTCAAAAAAAAATATGCGTACGAGAATGGAATGGAACTTACAAGTTGTTTGCCCACAGCAACGCAGCAGGATTGGATGTAGTCGTCTGCTCCGTGGCCAGTGTCCAGGGGTCCACTCAAACCCTGTTAACAAATTAAGGCATTTTAGCAATGCAGGCTAAACAATTAGGTGTCACATTTATCACAGAGAGGTCTTCAATACGGCTACTTTGAAACATAAACCAAACACTGGAAGATTAAAAAAGACATACTGAGTCGCCTTCTTACATACAATCCATATCTAATTACAGTACTTTTTTTTCTTCTTCTTCTTTTTTTGGTTGGAACAGAGAGCTTATAGGGCTTACTGTGACTCAAATTCCTTGGTGCAGTTTGCTAGCCTGCTATTACTGAGCCACCCTGAGAGCTAGAAGCAGAGAGGAGTTATGGCGCACATGTAAAAGATTTAAGTTCAATCAACCATTCAGGGCCGGACACCTGATCTTTCGCTTAAAACCGTCTCCAGTCAGTGGGAGTGTTGCAGGGCCTCACAGTGGGCCGTCTACCTCCAGCTATCTGCTAACACACAGGCTCTGAAGGTATGCTATTTATCCAGGACTGCACGGCTCAGTGGGGACTACTGTGTGTGTGGTAGGTAAGGTATAAGACTGAGGGCCTGGACTGTATAGCGGGGCTATAGAATGGCAGCTGTGACGATTACTTTCAGCAGTGGAAACAGGGTTTGTTTTATGCTCTTCTCCTCGATGTTCACTTGAAGTGAAAGAGGTGGCTACTTTACCATACTACTGATGAAGCATACTGTATTAAAGGATACATTTGCTTTTTTACAACAAGGGTTCATATTTTAGATAGTCATTAGAGAAAAGAAAAGATGAGTGTTAAAATGTTTTCATTTACTTCCATTGCTTTAGCGATTTTTAACGATTTCGATTTGCAAGCATGTTGGGGGCATGCATGCAAGTGGTTATGTCTTTTTAGACACAAATAATCCCATTCCCAAGATGCACCGCAATCTTGGGGGCAGGTGTATGCCTAAATGGTAACAAAGAAATTGCCGGCTTATTCTGTCTAAAAAGACACTTGTAATGTACACATGCCCCCACCCACTGAAATCAAAATACTAAAATCGCTAAAACAATAGAAAGCAGTAAATGAAAACATTTTAACCCTCATCTTTTCTTTTCTCTAATTACAATCTAAAATATGAACGGTTGTTGTAAAAGTTGTCCTTTAACTACAGTCGTCAGTCAGAGAGATGTTCCAACAGGGCGCTGATCCTGGTGCTGAACGTGGTTGCATGAAAGGACATTTAGTGCTATAAAAAGATTGTTGTTTAGAATATTAAGTTGTTAGAATCTTGTTTTGTTTCAAGCCAAGAGATACAGTTGTGAGTGCATATGTATCTGCATGGGAATGCGCAGAACCGCAGAAGAACCCATGCACAAGAATAAGAAGCCCTCGTCTCAACCTGTTGTTACCCGGTACAATTCTGGCAGTCCAAAAGTTAATGCATTTTTACGATAGCAGCAAAGGCCTTTGAGTACAGGAAAAGGTAAAGGGTATGCGGCTTTTGAAAATCTTTTGAGATATTGCCTCTGTCTGTACGCCGTCCAAAGCAGCCACCCTAAGACCACAGGAGGCTTGGGGATGAGAGCATTTCTTCGGTTTCTTTCAGCCACAAAGAAAACATTTTAGCCTCTCAGTAATCCTTCCAGAAAACCCCCCTACCCCCCATCCCTAAGCTCAGAGGGCCTTCCCTCCCTCGCACCGTTCCTCTACTGGCTCTAGCCCATCTGGGAGCACCGGAGTAGTGTCTCTCTCCTGCCTCCTCCAAACCAACCACCACAGTCTCTCCATGACCCCTGTGGGACTTGGCCGCTCTTCCTGTTGACGTCAAAGTAAATTAGAGCGGGGCCACATGGCAAGGGGCTCCACCCAGGGGGCTGGAGGTCTAATCACCTTGTTCCTCGCAAAACCCACAGAGGAAGCATTAGCATTCCTGGTGCCGTGTACCAGCCACTCTGCACCCGTGTAAGATATTATTTGTATATGTACATGTGTACACACACACGCGCGCATGCGCGCATACGCACGCATGCACGCACGCACGCACGCACACACGCACACACGCACACACGCACACACACACACACACACACACACACACACACACACACACACACACACACACACACGATAATCCTAGGCCAGGGCTCCCAGCACAAAAACAGGAGGTTATCAAGGATGGATGACATTCAATTTATTCTCACCAAATGAGACAGAGATAAATTATACAGCGGGTTTGATTTAACCACATGAAACCTAGAGTCCCTAGTCCCTACTCTGGGGCAAACATTACGCAAAATGGTCAATCAATGAAGGGGGGGCGGGGGGGGGGGGGCTAAGTATAGACCCTGGGGGACTCAAGTCAACAAAGAATATAGGGTTTAGATCAGGGGTGGGCAACTTTGATGATGGAGAGGGCCACTATATTTCTACACTCACGTTTTGAGCTTGTAGATCCGCTATTTTTGCTATATTTTTTATTGGAATGCTGAAAGACATAAAAAAAAGACAATAACATTTTAACACTAGTCATTAAGCTACTAATAGAGACTGAAATAATTAAAGAGGGTCATGTTTGCATGTTTGGAATTGTAACAACTGAAATCAATAATATATCAGTATTCCAAAATTAACCTGTGGGCCGCATTAAGTGAGGGTGAGGGCTGCATGTGGCCCCCAGGCCGCCAGTTGCCCATGTAAATGTTAACTCTTTCTGTACATTTTTTTTGAAACAATCTTCCTCCTAGTATAATCATAATACCTGATAATCATGTTTAAGTAATGCACAAACCTGTACAGGAAAAACAGACAGATTCTCAGGTCTTTGCACCAACACGTGTGCACGCACACAGTTCCAACTATCCCCACCCAACACAGTGAATCCTTCATTAAATCAAACAGTGGGAGGATGGGGACGCTCGGTTTGCTCTCAGGTTACATTTTGACTTTATTAATGCTGAAGGAATTGGACACGGTGAGTGCTGCTCCCATGACAAGTTGTCGTTCCTCTTTACACATTTACTTTTTTTTTTTGTGATTGTCACACCGCGTGTGTACGACAATTGCTCATATCAATAATGGGATATGCTCGAGCGCCTCCAGCAAACCCTAGGAGAGAATTGAGCTCATTTTCCTCTTCACTGTTCAAATTTTTGTTGTTGCAGCATACTGTTTTAGAGCAGAGACTGAGGTGTTGAATATTCACTACTTATTCTTATTCCCTCAATCGTCTCTAATCACATGGAGACATGGCACGGTGGAACGACTCCAGATGGACATCTTTAAGATTCCAAAGTCCTCCTCTTTTGGCAAGCAGGAGGTTTTGGGGTCAAGGTGTGAAGGGAGGACCAAAAGACTCATTTCCCACAATCCCTTGTCAGCCGTAGCCCCCCAGCTGTTCCAGGACTTCCATAACAACAGCTGCGCAGAGTGCTTTAGTGCTTCACGTTGCTATGACAACAGCAAGACCAATTCACATGCACAGACTCGGTGCTAATAGGGAAAGTGACATTATGCCATAGTTTCATTTCCATAAAGCGCAACCAGGTTTTCGCCATGCTGAGACTATTTGGAACATAAAAAGAAGCAAATAATTAATATTGCATACTAATGTGCGTGGCTCGTTCACCCCGAACTCGCAGAAATCACCCACGCCGCCGGAGATAAAAAAAAAAAGAAAAGGAAAGAAAAACGAGCTCACACTTCAACAATATCCTTTGGCAATAGAATTGTGTCAATAAAATCTATGAATGCGTCCGGACTTAGTACAATAGAAGAACAACTTTTCATAGGCCGGCAGCTGTATGTGCCACAGATCACTGTCTGGCAGGATGTACAACAATTAGAAACAATTCTGTCCTCCTGACAAACAGGATATCAGGTCACTCGGCCATCTTAACATCGAGAATTCAGCCGCTGTGGTGGATTTTCACACCATTGTACAAAGTCACGCTGAGCCGAACCAACTCGTGCTGTAGTTGGGCTTACTGTCTGGGTAGTATAAGAAACCAAGGAAAAAGAAAACTTCACATAATAGTAAAAATAATAATAATAAAAAGTCAAAGCACGGTTAATGCATACAAAAGTCTTGTATTTATTAGTATCTAAATTCTATCACACATGTTGTGGATGTCAGGCAGAAACCTCTTATCTCCATATTTCAAACTTTTTAGGTTTTTCACTGATTAATGACCTACTTTGTCATAGAGAGTGTCACACGGAAAGGAAACTACTGGTGCTACTTTCACAATTTAAAAAAAAAACAATGAACGTGTACGTCAGGAAGCCCAACAGCAACCTTTTTAAACGCCACTCGCAGTTCATGGTTGTTGTTTGGCGGAGATCCATTCGTGCGTGTTTAACAGTTATTCTAAGCCCGGCACTTGGGACTGCCTCTCGGTCAGTTCAGCATTGACTTGCCGGGTTTACTGCTCAATTTATATACTCAGACGCATGACGGAGTCTTGCGCCGGAAATAGCGGATCTACAAGCTTACGGCGCGTCACGGGACTCGCGGATGCGACACGCCGCGTGCTTGTAGATCGTCTATTTTCGGTGCGGGACTCCGTCTTACAATGAAGTATAAATCAGGCTTAAGGCTAACGACTATAGAATTCCAAGGAATTACAAGAGCTTGAGATGACAATGGCAGGTATTCCCATAGGGGTAACTGGACCCCTGCATGGCGTCACAGCGGGTTTAAGCCCGGTGTTTAACGAGCATGCCGCTGATATTGGCAGCTGTGCCAGACAAAGCACAGGACACACATTTAACCTACACACACACGCACGCATATATGCACAAACATGCAAATACGCATGCTATGGTAACATGCACACCCTCAATGGTATAGCATTTCTATCAGAAGTTGAACACATACTATGCAAACACACACACACACACACACACACACACACACACACACACACACACACACACACACACACACACACACACACACACACACACACACACACACACACACACACACACACTCTCTCACACCCACAAATGCAGGCACGCACACACGTTTGAATTACTGTAATTGTGAGGACAACATATTTTATTCATCTTTTATTAGTTGTCGTTTTTAGCCCTAAAGCCGAAAAAATAGACGATCTATAAGCTCACAATGCGTCGCTGTGCAACGCGTTGCGAGCATGTAGATCCGCTATTTTCGGTGCACAACACCGGCACTCAACGTAGGTATAAGTCAAGCTCAAGCACAACTCTGACCCTAATCTCTCAAGAACAGACTCTCTGATGAGAGAAAGGAAAAGGTTAGTGCTCATTTGAACCCAACCGTCTATAAACACAACACGAGATATGTCTAAACACTTGAACGTGGCCAGCACGCTCTGTCTGGTCTGGGGAATATAAAATAAGAGCACTGTTTACCTGTAATGTGCTGTTTTTACTGTTGCTACATTTAAAAATAGAAGAAACCATAGACATTCAATCATAGCTATGTAGGTATTTGGTGTTTGTATTTGGAGGTATTGAGGGATGACATTGTATCGCACAGCCCCAGAAAGTAAAGAAATAAGTGTTAAATTGAGCGGTAATTAAAATCGTACCTATCATCTTACAATTTACTTTTCGGGCAAGTTGGCATGACCTTTGGGCAAGTAGAACATGACCTATACTTGCCCGACGTCCATGTCTTCAACAGGGGATCCGGGACCCCTAGGGGGTCCTCATAGTCACTACAGGGGGTCCTCCAAATCTTTGTGTGATAGAAACCTTATTCTACTTTTTTTATATTAACTACTTGAACCGTTCAACCATATTCTGAGAACTTTAGCCAAAAATAGCAGATCTACAAGCTCACAGCGCCTCGCAGCACAAGGCATTGTGAGCTTGTAGATCGGCTATTTTTGGCAAAGAGGTTTGGTGTAGAGGGGAAAAAGAGCAGACTAAGTACAGAGTGAAAGGTCAAGTTTATTAAGTATTGACGGCTCAAGACATGAAATCAAAATACTCAATACTAAATGATTGTGCTGTCAAACGATGAAACTTTATGAAATCTATGAAAAGGTTGTGGGGGTCCCTGCTTCATCTCTCTCTCAACTAAGGGGTCCTTGGCCTGAAAAGACGTTGAAGACCCCTGCTTTATACACTTGGGGGCATTTGGCCCTCACAAGTCTAGTAAAACAAGTAGACCCACAGCCACACAAACAGTGCACCTAGCCAGCCTCAAACTTCACTTTGTTACCGGACACTGACTCTTCCTTTGAGTTTGTTTCTGTGCCGTACAGTGTGGTGGTGGTGGGATGATTTTCCCAACATTGATTCTTCTTCGCTGTCTGCCAGAACAGGATAGCGCCTCATGAGGGACAGCTAAACAGGAATCTACTGCTAAAAATATCCCCATTCTAATGAGTCAGAGTGGACAGCACAAACACATCTTTTCATTTTCTATGCCTAGAAATGTCTGATGTTCAGTAAAGCCGCAAAAAACAGCTACAGCTCTTATTAATATGTGAAATAAAGTGCTTCTGGTGGGGGGTTTCATTTTAGTTGATAGAGAAGTAAAAAAGAAATAGAAGTGTGGCCTTGTATTCAGATGCATTGGTATGTTGGTCTGAGAGTACAACATATGTATGTCTCTACTCTAGGAAAAAACTGAGATGATAATATTTGAACTCTATGTCTCCGCATGTGTAATAGATGCACACAGAAAGTCAAACAAAATCCTCTTTTTTTAACACCAATTTGCCTTTGCTAGCAGGCAGAACGATCTCCCATTCTGATGAAATTGGGATACGAATTTGCATACATGCATGAAGCCATACATCTCTGTATTCAGTGCAGTTATTCAATTTCAGAGCAACTTCCCAAATGCAATAAAACTAAAGGAGCTAACAAGCTACTGCACATAGCTTGCATCATGTGAACCATGCTTTTCAGCCCCCTTGGGTCGAGTGAGGCCTTATTCTCATATGCTATTTCACTTATATGAGCCACAAAAGACACAACCTTAGGACTACGCATACCAATGCTACAAAACCAGCAAAAGAAACTGCAGCAGACAGAGATGGATATGTTGGAACCCTAGCATCCCTATTCTGAGGGCAAACATTCAGCCAAAATTGCAGATCTACAAGCTCACAACGCATGGTGGCTAGAGATTGGCTATTTTGGGGGCGAAGACATTTAGTGTATAGAGCGAAAACAGAGGCATAGAGCTCTACTAAGTAGAGTTTAAGTGCCAGAAAGCATGTGTATTATTTTAATTCAAACAGAGCAAACTTTTATATTAGCACATTTGGTAGTGACCATCTGTTAAGCTAGCAGATGAGAAATGTGGGAGTGAGTCTATAAACATTAATTGTTGCTGGTATAAATTACATGGGTGACATGGTCAATCCTGATACAGAATGTATAATATACATACATTGTATAATATACATGTACAGTATCGTCGTTGTCGGGTGGAAACCTTGTATGTCCAAAATCGTTCGTTTTGTATTTATCATTTTAAAAATGAATTAAACTAGTGAAAATAGCCGATCTACAAGCACACAACGCCTCGCGGGTGCGAGGCGTTGTGTGCTTGTAGATCAGCTATTTTCACTAGTCTTGTGCGACAGTCTTGTATGGTGAAGCAGGGCTTTACTTTACAAAAAACGTATACATTTGAAACTTGGAGATACGAGGTTTCTGCCGGACAGTGACGATATATATATATATATTGTACATGTACATTACTGTTCATGCCTATTACGACTGCTTTATAACGGCTTCATACCATTGTCTTTCTCATAGATATCTGGGACATCTGATCCTGCCTGTGTATGTATGTATTGTACAGTATGTATATTTTTCTTCACTCTACTAGTATAGGAACCTTTGATTATCCTGATTGCATTGCTCTTCGTTATCTCTATTCTTCTTCCCCTTTCCTGAAAACTAGAAGAATGTCACCCACCTGTAAACCTGTGATGTGACACTACAGCCTGGAATAAATAAATTCAGATTCTCTGACAATAGATATTAACACCTGACCCAGAATTCTGTCCCACCTCATTCTCCTTTTAATGTACATGCAAACACGCACACACACACGCACACACGCGCACACACGCACACACACACACACACACACACACACACACACACACACACACACACACACACACACACACACACACACTCGCGCGCGCTCATATTCCTTTGTGCATAGTACAGTATGTCAGTATATCCTTATAGTCAAAGGGAGGGGTGGAACAGACCATGAATTATCATCAAATTATCATCTAATTCCTGCTATATTGCCTTGACAACTGCAGCTGTCTAGAGTTTATGACTGATCATCAAACCCACGCTGGGGAGAAACAAAAAGCAAATAAAACATCTACCTTGAATTTTCCTTCCACCAATGACAGAAATGAGCAGTTCATGCAGTTTTGTGCCCCGCGGGCGTCAGTACAACAACGTCATTGGTTATCTCTCTATGTTGAGCAGAGGGGAGGTGTGTATGTATGTGTATGTGGGCGGGGGGGGACACAATGGACATGGTTAAGAAAGGTCATGGCAGTGCAGAGAGTGAGGAATTCCCCATCAGTGTCTGAAGTGGAGCTAACCTTGTTGTTTTTTTATTCCATGACTGTCCCCTCCCGCCGTGAGTGCAAAGGAAAAACAGTTAACCCCTTCACCATCATCAGGGGCGTCACAAAGGGGGGAAAAGTGGGACTGAGTTACTGGGGCCCAAGGTGGAGGGGCCTTAATTATTTTATTAGCTATTGAAAAATAGCAGATATACAAGCTCACAGTGCAGCACCGAGTGCTGCGTTGCGAGCTTGTGGATCTGTTATTTTTTTAAAGTCGTGAAAATGTGTGCAAATCTTTGAATATATGTATTTTTTAAGCGAACATTTGTAACTTCAATTTTGCTTCTGGGGGGTCCCTGGAACTAAATATTTTGAGGTGTGGGTCCGTGGCCAAATACATATCATTTTGGGGGTCCTTCACGTGAAAAGGTTTGAGCACCACAGACATAGAAACATAGGTTTTTCAAAAAACCTTAGAAGGATTTAGAAGACATTTATAGAATTGTGATGAAAATATTCAAATAATTTCATTTTCATGATTTTCAAAAATAGCAGATCTACAAGCTTGTATAGCGCGACACTCGGTGCCGCACTGTGAGCTTGTATATCTGCTATTTTTCAATAGTTTAAGCACAAAATAATGTGTAACTAGAAGCAGTGCTCTTCCGAGCACAGGTCTCCACCAGGCCGTGTGTCCTGGTGGTGCTACTGTATAATAGGCCAATGTAAAAAGGGTGGCATATGTTCTTCACCATAGATCTTTCATGGAAATCGGACGCTGCATGCATGATTTGAAGCATTGTGTTTGAAGCATGTTCCAAAAATGTGTTTTGCTAAACTCTACCTGCTGGTGGCGCTATAACAGGCCAATGTGAAAAAAGGTAGCATTTGTTCCTTGACCTAGTGGGAATATGTGTGGCAAATTTCACGGTAATCGCAAGCTGCGTTGATGATTTGAAGCATTTTGTTAAAAAACGGAGCAATCCTGCAAACTTTGGAAGCTAATATTAGCCAATCAGGATGGAATATGAAATATCAGACCGATCGGACTTGATCACATGACTATAGAGATACTGTGTACCGATTTGCATGATTTTTGGATAAAATCTCAAGGAATAATAGGAAAAAATGTGTTTTACATAAGTCGGCCTCCTGGTGGCGCTATAAAAGGCTGATGTGAAAAATGCAGGGAAAGGGTTTTTCCTTGGCCTCTAGGGAGTGCGCTTACAAAGTTTGAAACGGATCGGTGGAGTTATAGGTAAAACCACAAATCGGCCTGTTATAGCGCCACCATGAGGCTGATTTCAAAAATTTGAAGTGGCATTTCTTCCTCGACCTAGTGGGAACGTATGTGCGCGATTTCATGATAATTGCACTTTGCGTTTGGGATTTGAGGCATTTTGTTCAAAACGGCTCAATCCTACAAACTTTGGAAGCCAATGTTAGCCAATCAGGAAGGAATATGCAAAATCGGACAGATCTGTGTCGATCACATGACTGTCGAGATACTGCCTACCGATTTGTAGGATTTTTGGACAAAATCTGTAAGAGTAGTGCACAGAAATGTGTTTTGCGAACATCGGCCACTAGGTGGCGCTAGAAAAGGCCCATTTGAAAACTTTAGGGCAGAGGTTCTAGATTGGCATCGAGGGAATGTGTGTGCTCACTTTGGCAGCGACTGGGCCAACGGCGACTGAGATTAGCTGCACACAAACTGCGAGGACACACGGACGGACGCACGGACGCACGGACGCACGCACGCACGGACGGACGAAGGGGAAAACATACTCTCCCCCAAGCCTTCGGCTGGTGGAGACAATAATGCATTCCCAGTCTAAATGGGTTGAAACCCCTCCCCCATGAAGAACATTTACAGGGGGGCCCGCAGTGAATCCTTGTACCCAGGGCCCAGAATTTTGGTGCGACACCCCTGACCATCATACAGGAGATCTTCCTGTCTCCCTGGTTTCAAGCGGGATTTTTTGGAGCGGTGTGTGAAACACAGCAGCTCCGCTATAGGCAGAAATATGTGTCCAGTCTCACAAGTGAGAACTGTCCCGTTGAGTTTGAACAGGATCTGCGCATGTGCGCACAGCAGTTACACAACATTTCGGTACCTATAGATAGGCAGAAATGTGTGTCCAGTCTCACAAGTGAGAAGTGTCCCGTTGAGTTTGAACAGGATCTGCGCATGTGCGCACAGCAGTTACACAACATTTCGGTACCTATCGAATTGAGTTCCCCTCCGCCCGGATGCATGGAGAATGATGGAATTTTTGGAGCTGTGTGGAACAGAGCTCCGCTATGGGCAGGAATGTGTGTCCAGTCTCACAAGTGAGAACTGTCCCGTTGAGTTTGAACAGGATCTGCGCATGCGCGACACACGCACGCACACACGCACACACACACACACACACACACACACACACACACACACACACACACACTTAATCGTTTTCAAACCGAAATCGCGATGCGAAATCCCGCGATTAGCGAATGAAAGTGAATTTGAAAGTGAATTTGGCACAGTGGCCACTGTGCAGGACTCTGCCAGTGCGTGGGAACTAGGGGTGCTGCAGGTGTTCCAGCCCCCCATGGGGAAGTTTTCATTTTTTTATTTAAATAAGAAAAGAACAAATCAAACATAGCAAAAATACGTTGCCTGTTGTTGTAGTTTTTTATTTATTCATTTATATATATATTTGTATTTATATATAGATATTTCCATTATAAAATGGATTAAAAAATTATAAAAAATATTAGGCCTATTATTTTTCAAACATAGCAAAAATATGTTGCCTGTTGTTGTCGTTTTTTATTTATTCATTTATATATATATATATTTTATATACTGTATATATATATATATATATATATATACATATTTCCATTATAAAATGTATTAAAAAATGATAAAAAATATTAGGCCTATTATTTTTTCGCGGGCGCGCTGCTCACACACACACACACAAACAAACACACACACACACACACACACACACACACACACACACACACACACACACACAGCTCCACTTCGAACCGAGGTTTGATTTTTTAGAAGACAATTAATGCATTGTGTTTTATATTTGTTTGTCTTTGCTGTTTTTGGTGAGCAGCCAAGAGATGCGATTTTCACATCGCAATCTTCGTCAGTTCAAATTCCGCCTGTAACGCTCCAATTGTTCATATCAATGTTAAGATCATAGAACTAATAGGATGGTTTGGCTCTACACTTTATAACTAAGTAAATAACACAAAAACTATCTGCTCTACGAGCAGACAATGTATCGCAGCGCTTTGTGATCTTACAGATCGGCTATTTTCGCTGAATGTTATCCCCAGAATACAGCCCCTATAGGGTGGTATAGTGGTTAAGACTATAGAACTAAGAGGATGGTTACTGCCCCATAAACGCTGCTATCCATTTTCACACATTATGAAGGCAAAACCTCATTCCCAGATCCTCAAGTCCATGTCCAGAATGTTTAAAGACATTACGATTTCTATCCATTTCCCAGGAAAAGGTGCCTTTAATGGAGTGTTTGAAAACTGAGATGCGTTCTGCCATCTGTATTGAATGTCTGTGGCAGTTTATAAATACCACTGACGCAGAGGGAACGGGGACAGCAGCAAGTCTGTTTGTGAGAGGAAGAGGCTTGTTTGCACAGACACACTTGCAGGCGTACAATGTCATACTGCTGGACATACAAGTACCTATACAGTGGTTACACATGCTGAAAAGCACTCAAATATCTACTGTATACAGTAACTGTTACTCTCTCTCTCACACACACACACACGCACACACACGCACGCACACACACACACACACACACACACACACACACACACACACACACACACACACACACACACACACACACACACACACACACACACACACACACACACACACACACACACACACACACACATGCGCAGGGACGTGCAGAGATGTTAAAGAGGCAGGGGCTGTGACATTTCTAAAAGCGCCTTTTGGTGAAAATATCGAAAATATTTTCAGTACTTAATGCCACACTAAACTACGCATAATCAAGCTAATACTGGAGATGTGGCGTAACAGCATGGATTTCTATGCAGAGGGCAATTCTTTCAACACAAGATCCTGCATTCAAGTTCAGGAGAGTTTGGACAACTTGGCAATTCTCTTGAATGCTGCCTTCACGTATGGCATGGAAAGAGGGCATTTCTTTCACCATAGTAAAAACAGAATTCATGATCTGGAGAGGGCACTTTTTACAGACGGATAAAATGGCAGGGGCTCAAGCCCCCTTTGCTGCCTATGTGTGCACATGCCTGCACAGTGCACACAGTGCACACACACACACACACACACACACACACACACACACACACACACACACACACACACACACACACACACACACACACACACACACACACACACACACAGCATTTCAAACTGAAAATAAAGAGGCAGGTGCAGGTCATCTCTCTTCTCCTGCCCTCACCTTCGCTGGCTTACTAACAGGACACACAGATTAACTTCTTCCAGCCTCTGGCCCCAAACTTATCCGTTAAGACTAAACAAACAAATATGGCCCCCCCCAATCAGGACTCTCGCGTTTCAAAATCCATTCGCGCCATACTGACCCTGCAGCAATGCCCGGCTCGTGCCAACTAAGGGAAACGGCCGTACACACACACGGTCCACATGCAGAGGGGGTTTGGTTTGGAGACCTTGACCGCGGTGCCAGCTGGCAGCAGTCGCCGCCAGTGCAGAAGAGCTTCTTTCCCCTGCCCAGCAAGGGTCTGGTCGGTGTAAACTGCAGACATGGCAGAGAACCTCCTCCGCCATGCTGTTGCTTTTACCTCAACCCTGGCTCTCGCCAGCTGTTTGTAATTCCCTTTTAGCGCAGGGCCTTCATCAGCCTTTTGGAGATGAACCTTTATGGAGTGGCTGAGGTGGCAGTGTATGTGTTGCCTGTTTGCATGTTGGATTTTATCGTCAAGTATAATGATTAGAGATGGGACGATATGAAAATCATATCATGATTTATTGTGACCAAAGAAATCACGATTTACGATATTATTATTATAATCAAAATATCCCCAACATCTATTATCCTGGGGCGGAACACTTGCCAAAAAATAGCCGATCTACAAGCTCACAACGCGTCGCGACGCGCTGTGAGCTTGTAGATCGGCTATTTTTTGGCAAAGAGATTTGGTAGAGAGTGAAAAAAAGACTGTATCAAGTACGTATATCATAAGTACCTTTTACCAATTGAGGGTTTAAGTGGTACCAGATATGCAGCTCGGTAAATAAAAGGTGAGTTGATCCCAGTGCATGACAGAGGACGATTTCGCGATAAATTAAATCTCCACGATATGATTATCTTGGCTGTTTTTTATCGCGATAAACGATAATATCGCTTATCGTCCCATCCCTATAATGATCTATACTCTTTATGCGATGTAGGCCTATATTCTGCTCTTATAATCAGAGAAAATGAAATGACATGTTTATGGACAGTTGCTCTCCAACAAGGTTGCGAGTGACAGTACAAAAAGAAAGAAAATGCCACTCTGGCTCATACCAAAGGTGCCAATGCCAATACATCTGTAGGGCAATAAAATAAATAAATAACAATAACTATTAAAGTTAAATAGCTGCCATAAATGCTTTATTGTTGCTATTGAGTAAAAAGTAAATGGACACTTGGTGATGACAACTCCCACTCTTCTAGTGATAAATAGTTACTGTAGCATATTGTGTGTGTTTGGTAAGTTTTGCTTACAGCCATTTAAAAAACAATAATGATTTATTGTTTTATTTTCTTTGTTTAACAACCTTCATGGTGAGTCTATTGTGGTCTGTCATTATAGGCAAACATATTTGAAAACTAATAGTGAAAACAGATGATCTACAAACCTCACAACACATCGCATTGTGATGCTTTGTGAGCTTGGAGATATTTTCGCTATTCGTCATACGACTAAGTAGGCTATAGGGCACATTAAATAACGTGAGGTTTTCATGGTAACGTCCAGTCATATACTCTATTTATTATATCAAAACTAAAGATGATTATGGCCTGCTTTGTTACGAATGTAGCGTTGCACATCTGCGATCTGAGTTGACCTAGATCTATAGAGTGGAGCAGCAAATCAGAATGTCATCTCACAGAGGTCTCTGTACTAGTCTGTAGTCCCCTAGCAGTTTCTTCAAAACAGTATAGATCGTTGTTGTCGGGTGGGAACCTTGTATGTCCAAAACCGTCCGTTTTGTATTTATAATTTTAAAAATGATTTAAAATAGTGAAAATAGCTGATCAACAAGCACACAATGCCTCGCGATGAGCTTGTAGATCTGCTATTTTCACCGGTTTTGTGCGACAGTCTTGGATGATGAAGCAGGGATTTACTTTACAAAAAAAAAACGCACACATTTGAAACTTGGAGTTACGAGGTTTGTGCCCGACAGTGGCGATATGCTCCACTACGTCTCCACCCCGAACCAAAAGCAAGGAGTAGATTACAAGATACAGTCATTAAAATAAGACAGATTATTTAGCAAAAACAGATGAGAACATTAAGTAGCCAATAACTGACAAAATGAACCCAGGAAAAGGTCATGTCTAGATTTTAAAGAAGGCTGCAGCGATTCTGTCCTCCTATACAGATCTCTCACTTTTCAGGAATGTCTTGAACAATGCAATCATTAGACGAGCAAAGCTCTTATCGCGGCACATATCCTAACATGCTAATTACCCTGCACACAGTTTGAGTTCATTTATTATGCATGAAATAATCTAATATGATGACTGTGATAATTATGTGCACACAGATAAGATAAAAGAGTGGTAACCAATTATGGAAAGGGAGTCAGGAAAAGTAATTATTCTTTGTAGTGGAAAAAAAAGTCTCAGTTCAAAATAGGATTCTGTCTGCACTTTTAATTCTGAAAGTATCGCAATTAACATGCAGAATCATGTCTAAGTTCAAAGATAATGTTTTAGAAATATTTTCTTGATTAACCAGAAAGTAACACATACTGTAGCATAAAGTTCCTTTTTTTCCAGATATTTGTATTAATAATAACAACGTAATTCACCTAGTAGAGTACAGATCCTGTGCGGGAACATTTTGAAACCTTTAAGGGACAACTTTGGTTTGGTTCATACTTTAGATTGTAATTAGAGAAAAGAAAAAGTGAGTGTTAAAATGTTTTCATTTGCTTCGTTCTATTGTTTTATCACGTTTACCGTGCTAAAATGTGGGGCATGAGTATGCATGGGGGCATGCGTACAAGTGGCTAAATATGTATTTTTAGACACAATAAGCCAGCAGTTTCTTTATTGCTATTTACAGTAACACTTCTAGCCCCCATAAGTCACATCCAACCATGAAAGGTTGCGTTGTATCTTGGGAATGGGCTTATTCTGTGTAAAATGACATATTTAGCCACTTGTACGCATGCCCCCAACCACCGAAATAAGAATCTCTAAAACAATAGAAGTAGTAAATAAAATAATTTTAAACACTCATATTTTATATTCTTTAATTACAATCTAAAATATGAACCCTTGTTGTAAAAAAACTAAAGTTTTCCTTTAACATAACATCAAAATAGGAAAAGAGTAATTGCATTCTGTATCGGCGAACATAACACAACCAAACTCACATAAATAATAAATCTGCACTATGCTTTTTTGCCACAGCTGCTGCTGACAGCAAAGTGATTTGTGTACAGATTCATTTACGACCATGTGTCTGTTATGATAATTCTGCATGCTCGTTCCTGGAGCTTCTTCACACACTTGAGAATCTGACATGTTTACATTATGACTTGAAAGGCGACATGACTCGCTAAACTCTGTGCCTCATCAGACGGAGCAAATGAAAAAGGACACTAAAAGATGAAGCAGCAGTATGTTGGCATCAAACACTAGAACGCTGCTTCCCAAACACTTTATGAGTACATATCTTAAACATATTTTCTTTTTGTTTACCATTATCATTTCAAAAGATTGTCAAGTATTTTCAGATAGCGTATAAAATATATATATATATATATATATATATATATATATATATATATATATATATATATATATATATATATATATATATACTTTTTCTTTTTTCCAAGAGAATTTCATAGAATATTAATAGGAAAAACTTTTAAGAAGTAGTGAAAATAGTACAAGCCCGCGATGCGTTGTGAGCTTGTAGGTTATTTTCATTTGTTTGGGTCCCGGTGTGACATCAAAGTTGTCTTTTGGGTATCAACTATCGAGCTACAAAGTTTGGGAACCACTGCGCCAGAAAGTCAAGACGCATTACCCATTAAATATTCCCACTTCTTAAATCTGAACTGGCATGTGGTTAGCCCCCAAAAGAACACTGTACAAACATACTTCTTGACACTGCACAGCTTTCATTGGGAGGTTGTGTGTGGTAGATCGGTGTATCTGACATCATGCTACACAACACTAATACAATTTTGGCTTGAATGTTTGTCCTAAATTAAGGTTATCCATGAATGTCACATCCCAGGACACAACGTTTTTGTGTCCTGGATTTTATAAATTCAGTAAACCTCGTAAAGGTCTTTTTCTGTGCTCTTTTCTTTTCTTTTTTGGTAGAAACTATTTCCATGCTTCGCTCATGTTGTCCTTAGAGACATCTATGTGAGGATTGTCTTAACTGCCCTCAGAATGTAACTGTAACCACAGTTCCATTCTGACTGGGAGCATACAGGTCAACTTCACACCCTTCCCACAACCCTTACTCACCCCACACTCCACTCCACTAGCCAGTGGTGGAATACCAGTGTCAAAGTATATTACTGAAGTACAAGTGAAAGGTGCTCAGTCAAATTTGTACTTCTGTTAAAGTACTGAAGTACTTTCTTTAAAAAAAACAATATTTAAAGAGGTGGTGCCATAGTTTTGTATGTTTTCAGTTTTGTATGTGTCTATGGAGTTAACATTACTCTAATAGACCCCCAGTTGTGGTTATAATGTGCAAATTTGCTTTCCCTGTGTATTTTTGGTTTCTTCCTGAAAGCTGAAAGCCTCTAGCTGAGTCAAAAGGCCCAATCGAAAAAACACTGATTTAATTACATCATAAACTCATCCCCTCCCTTTTTACCATATACACTGTGGGTGTGGCTAACTTCAGCTGGGTCACCACCCACCATGACAACCAGTCATACTTAATGAACTGATGGGTGTGGCCACATAAACATAAATTTAACTTCCTGTACACATATTTTGGAAAAAATCTTCCTCCTAGTTTAATAATAATACCTGATCATCATTTTTTAGGGGCGAATAAAAATCATGGCACCCCATCTTTAAGTATGAAAAAGTACATGTTTTTAAAAATACTAAAGTAATCAAAAGTACAATTTATAAAGTGCATTTTATTTTGTATATCAGTGCATTGTAATTACAATGTAGATGTTTTACAAAATAATTCAAAGAGTTCCCATGAATTAAAAAAGTCAATAATGGTGAAAATAGCTGATGTACAAGATGCTGATCCACATCAGCTGATCTACAAGTTCTACTGTATAACGCATTGCATCGCAAAGCATTGTGAGCTTTTAATAGGGCGTAAAGGACGACTTCACCCATTTTAAACCTCTCTTCATATAATTGGTCCATAATTGGACCATGATAAAATGGTAAAAAATATGGTATTTTCAAACAAGATTGCTCAATGGCTTCCATTGTATCATGCATGAATAGAAAACCTGCACAGTTTCAATTAGCTTGGATTCCCCATCGATGATGTCACGGGTTTCTTAACTGTCCACAGACCGAGTAGTAGACAAAAACTGCTGCCATATTATAATGAGCATTAGTGAGGACCAATTATATGAAGATATGTTGAAAATGTAGTGTTTCCCTTCCTAGAAATGTGGTGGAGTCAAAAGTACAATATTTGTCTGAAGTGAAAGTCATTAGTATCCAAAAATACAAATGCTGAAGTGAAGTACAGATACCTTTTGTTTTTTTTTACTTAAGGTACTCAAGCAAATGTACCACATTACTGTCCACCACAGCTGTAGCCTTCAACTGCGGACCCAGCACATTCTATAAGACTAAATAGCGGGGCAGGTGAATGCATTTTTGCACTAAAATACTTCACAAGTGGAAAGAAACCTAAAACTTTTCACAAGTACTCCTTAGGGGTTGTTCCTATGATAAAACACGTTAGACACTGAAAAATCAAAATGGCTGCCATGTTTCCAAGATGGCTGCCTCTGAACAGTACGCCAGCCAGTTAATGTCCGATTTTCATAATATTAGAGTTGTTTTGTAGGTTTTAAAACATCGTGAGTTCATTTATTACTCTTTTAAAGCAGCCAGAATAACTTTTCTGACTTTTGGTTGGGGTCTTTCCTCACCTGGGACCCCCCAAACAGACCCCTGAGCTTATCTGAGTAGTCGCTTTGCTCCTGCTCCAGAGCAATGTTAAATTAGATCATAACTGAAGCATTAAAGTTGTTGTAACTGGGCTCTGAAAGCAAAAATGAGTAGTAGCAAATACCCAGGGGTCTTCCACAGGGGTCCCGGACCCCTAGGGGGTCCTCAGAGTTACTACAGGAGGCCTGCCGAATCTTGATGGGGAAGTTCCTTTTTTTTTATATGTATATATATTTTTACATTTGAAACTGTTTTTATTAGTATTCTCAGTATTATTTATAACATGTGTGTGTTAGACAGACAGGTTCACAGGTATTGCAAGAATTAAGGTATTGCAACTTCTCACTTTGGGCGCACAGTCTAACATGTCCATTTATTGCATTGCACTAACACTGACAACACAACACACACACCTCTTTGTTATCGTCACCCCAAAACCCGCACCCTATCCTCTTAAAGAGCTCACGGTCAATTGTACCCAAAGAAATTCACTACTATACATGTCCTCCCTAATAATGTTGACAGTTTCCACTATATCATTTGCAGGGAGGAGAGTGCAAGGCAGGTTATTGTTTGAGCAGCTGCACCGTCCCTTGTAACCTGCTTTGCAAACACATTTGATGAGCTTTGCCTTTGCAGCAGGGATGGCAAGAAACCTGACTGGAACATACCCTCCACTCTCTGAATTCCATCTATTTTTTCAATTGATGGAAGCTCAGGGCAATTTGTCAGGTATGACGAAGTAGGCATCATAATACGATACCTTCATCAAGGGACATGATTTTGAGGAAGTGCAAACACATGAAGAGGCTGATACCCCGATTCCTTATCAAGTCCTTGCCTCCGGTACAAAAAAAGGAAATTGATATATTCGAGTGAGTTCAAGTTGATGTTACAAATGTCAAGGGTTCCTTTGCGTTTTTCAGGTGTTGACTGGGGAAGAACATTTGTTGGAATCACCAAAAAGACATGGGTCAATGCCTACTTGATGATGATGATGATGATGATGATGATGATGATGATGACCAAGCCACTAACCGCTTCAAGGACCTTGGCAAGGTCATTGGCCATTCCTCCTGAGCTTATAAATTGTGAGCTTCCATCAACATTGCAGTCCGAACATTTTGCATGCCATGTTTACAGTTCAAAAGGTCCAACAACCCTGGGATTACTCAGATGGGAACTATTTCTGTCAAATAACTTGGAGGGTGAGATGCTACCTCCAACTCGTGCTGCACTGCTACCACATTACCTCCGTGCCAACTCCGTCACAATGCAGGATAAATCATACCTGACAAATTTCCCTGTGCTTCCACCAATCGAAGAAAATAGATGGAATTCAGAGAGTGGAGGGTATATTCCAGGTTTCAGTTTTCTTGCTCTCCCTGCTCCAAAGGCAGTACTTGAGCCCATCAAATGTGTCTGCAAAGCAGGTTGTAAGGGACAGTGCAGCTGCTCAAATAACCTGCCTTTCACTCTATGCTATGGTGGAGACTGTGTCAACACTATTAGGTTGGACATTGAAGATGATGATGATGATGAAGACGAATATATCCTGCATGTCTGAAATTACTGTAGTGTAGTGAATCTCTTTGGGCGTAATTAACCATGGGCTCTATAAGAGGATAAGGTGAGGGTTTTGGGGTGACAATAACAAAGAGGTGTGTGTGTGTGTGTGTGTGTGTGTGTGTGTGTGTGTGTGTGTGTGTGTGTGTGTGTGTGTGTGTGTGTGTGTGTGTGTGTGTGTACAAACATTCCCGTGTCATTCCATCCATGTTTCATCTCTGTGATAACTTGGAAATGTTTGCATCTTTGACAGCTAATACACCAGATGTTGTTGTGGTTGATGAAGAGTCCAGGGAAGTGTCTGTATTGGAGATGGCCTGCACCTTTGACCCTAGCCTAGAGGAAGCTTTCATTAAATACCAACCTCTCCTAAATACGATCTCAGAGCTGGGGTACAGGTGCAGACTATTTGTTTTCATATTTGGCAGCCTAGGACATACCCACAGGCTGGTTGTTAGAGGGTTTCAACAACTTGGAGTGCCTAAAAAAGAGGCAAAAAGGCTGGCAAAGTATTGTTCCGTCTCCGCTATAATCGGCAGCCGCCACATATGGCGGAGACGCTGTTACTTATACCCGTAGAGTACCAAGTGCCTTGCTATTGTATCATGAAGACATAATGCCATGATTTTGTAAATGTTACTCTACTGCACCTATACTATTTGTGTCCTTGTATGCATCTCCTTTGTGTGGACATAAATAAATGGTTAAAATGTGTGTGTGTGTGTGTGTGTGTGTGTGTGTGTGTGTGTGTGTGTGTGTGTGTGTGTGTGTGTGTGTGTGTGTGTGTGTGTGTGTGTGTGTATGTGTTGTCAGTGTGAGTGCAGTGCAATAAATGGAAATGTTGTTCTGCACCCAAAGTGAAAAGTTGCAATACCTTCATTATTGCAATCCCTGCAGTAACAGCTGTCAACCATAACTGTTTTAACACAAAAAACATTATAAATAATACTGAGAATACTAATAAACCATCAAAGTACAATACATAAAACCAGGATACATAAAAACATTCAAAGTTTCAAATGTAAAAAAAAAAAGAAAAAAAAAGATCTCATCGAGATTTGGCAGGCCCCCTGTAATAGCTCTGAGGACCCCCCCAGGGGTCCCGGACCCCCCGTGGAAGACCTCTGTTATTTGCTACTAGTCATTTTTTATTTCAGAGCATATTTCAGATCTAATTTAACATTGTTCTGGTGCAGGAGCAGAGCGATTACTGAAATAGGCTCAGGGGTCTGTCTGGGGGGTCCCAGGTGAGGAAAGACCCCAACCAAAAGTCAGAAAGGTTATTCTGGCTGCTTTAAAAGTGTAATAAATGAACTCAGGATGTTTTAAAACCTACAAAACAACTCTAATATTATGAAAATTCGATATTAACTGGCTGGCGTACTGTAAAACATATCCGAAAAGGCGGCCATCTTTAAAACTGGCGGACATTTTGAAAATTAAGTGTCTAATGTGATTTTTCTAAAGAATGACCCAAGAGGTACACTCTGTAAAATTGTGGTGCTTCTTTCCAGAACTGAAGTATTGTTCTCCTTAACAGCCCCGCTAAAAGGCCCTTTTCCACCGGCAGCGATAACGATGACGATGGCCATAAAATATCACAGCGATAATTATGCCTTCACATTGATGTCCGATAAAGTTATCGGACATCAATGTGAAGAGGCGCTAATTAACAGCCGCTCGCTCAGAGCGCACCTCGAGCTGTTTGTCAGAGACCCAGTTCCATATCACTGTGATCTTAACCACATCGCTGTTGATCCTAACGATGTAGTTGTCGGCTATCGTTGTCTTTATCGGTGTTTGGTGGATGCTGCCGATCCACTTCAATTAAAAACCCCCTTTTTTAAATCGTTATCGTCATCGTTATCGCTGCCGGTGGAAAAGAGCCTTAAACCTGATACTCAAACGTCTTCAAGAACAATCGACATGTCATGACTCATGCCCTCCCGAAAAAACCTAATAGCACGACGGTACCAAGGCACATTTCACTTAATGACAGATTCAGATGAGAAGATGAGAAGGAGAAAATATTCTTGCGGTTATTGATTCTGTAACCGTTTAAAAACCCATTTAGACCTGTTGTAATAACTTTAATGCCGGGAAGATGTGTACATAATTTTAGATGGTGATAAATATCAGCATGAAATATTATTTGAAAATACATAAATAAAAAACATCTGGGCTATTAATGACAATTACTTTCATTTGCCCTAATGTTCATTAGAAAACATAAAAAAATCAATAACCCCCAAAAACCAAAAACAAATGTATGAAGAAATCCATACATCTCTGTATGTCTGCCTATATTTTTTGTTTTGTTTAAACGAACATTAGGGAAAATTAAGTAATTTCAGTAAAAGCCAAAGGTTTCAGCCAAGGTTAACTAGGCTTTTCAAAAAACAAATTTTTAAAATTGGCCTCAAGTCTAAATGGGGTTTACAAACAAAATACTGTATAAAGACTTAACAATAAAATAAGTGTGCTGAGCTAGCTTGGTTTAAAGAGGGCTCTGTTGGGACCTGTTCTTGTTTCTCTGAAAACCACTTAAACCCTTTATATACTTATAGTTGCATAGAGGGGGCGAAGACTTGGACCGGGGTAGCCTCTGTACTTTTCCCTCTACACCAAACCTCTTTGCTGAAAAGGGCCGATCTACATGCTCACAACGTGACACGTTGTAAGTTTGTAGATCTGCCATTTTCAGCAAATGTTCCCACCAGAATAAGTGTGCTAGGGTTCAAGTGGAGTCCCAAAGGCATCTATACTAGCTTTTTTCCCCCTCTACATCAAATATCTATCAAAATAAATAATACAAAAAAATCTACAAGCTCAAAACACATCACATTGCAATGCGTCGCAAGCTGCTATTTTTGCCAAATGTTCACCCCAGAATAGGGACGATAAGGTTCATGTGGTTAGGTTAAATTCAGTGTAGCTCACCAACTTTTTCTCCCTCTCTCTCTCTCTCTCTCTCTCTCTCTCTCTCTCTCTCTCTCTCTCTCTCTCTCTCTGCCAAAGTCATAATGTTCTAAAACTAATGAAGTGAGAAGGAGAGGGGAAGGCAATGACAATGAACAAGGCCGAGCTGGCAGCCTCAGTATTCTGTGCACTTCACTCAGACAGTCCATGTGCTCTACATTTTGTTCAAAACAGTCAGGTGAGACGCCTATACAAGTCACAATTTTGAGATTTCACTGAACAAAAGTAAATTGATATCTTGGTCACGTTCAAGAACCTCAAATTCAACTAAGCTGATCATATAAGTTAGAAATTGCTACAAGAATATAAAAAGGTGTAGTGAGTGAATATTTTTGACCATTCAGCTGATGAAGATTTCTTGACAACCATTACAGCCAGTATTGTACAAAAGATGTTGCAGCTACACAAGTCTCTTTGAAAGAATTCCTGTCCTGGTTTTGCACACAAAGCACATTCCACTAGGTCATGGTTTGACAATTAGGGGTGTAAGAAATTATTGATACACTTGTAGCGATATTATCATACACATTATGTTTTTATTCCTTTGCTCAGATTGTACAAAAGCTAGTGTTATAATGCAGGATATTACAGGGACAGTGACAAATACAAATCGATATCCCACTGTTCTGATTGCATAAAGATTTACACTTTCTTTACCCTGATTTTATGCATAATGGGTATTCTCGACAGTTTCCCTAAAATTAGATTTTCGCAATAAGTCTCCTTGCTTATGGTATCGCAATATGTTGAATCATAACCTCTGTATCGTGATACGTATCATATGACCAGATTCTTGTGCAGCAATAGACAGCCCTAGCTACAATGTGGCTTTGATGCATTCATAATGACCACAAGTTGTGTCGATAGATTAGAGTTTGGCTCAAAGACTGAGATTCTGAGAGCTTGCGTCGCAGTTCATCATGGCGCTGTATGTTGCCTAGGACTCTAAATTGTCTAATATGTCAAAACCTCAGGAATCCAGCAGCTCTGAGATTTCCCAGATGCCAAAATACTTAATACATTCTATCATTACGGATAAGGCAGTACAACTATACTTCAAGTATTTTTAAGACTCTTATAAATACTGTTAGAAACGCAGCACTAGTGGGAAAATAAATCACACTCCAAAAGCCTGTGCTGACATAAAGTCATGGCACTTTTACAGCAGGGGAATGGACTGCATAAAGGAAGTCGTCTGCGGCTAATAAGGAATTATCACTAACCTGCATTGGGACAAATTATTCTGTCCTTGACATTTAATGATGCTTTTGCTGTGGTTTGTTGATATTTTACGGAGTTCTAACAATTCTACATCAACTGTTTCATCTGGCTTTCCATAATCAGGCACCACATGGAGAGAAACAACAAGCTAAGTGGAGAACATATTAACTAACATGGTGAAAAGTGCAAAGAAAAATGAGGCAGGGCTTGAACACAGTCTACTGAAGCCTGATTTCTAGCTTAGATGTGTGCCTGCGTTGCATGCCAAAAATAAGCAATCTACAAGCTATTGAGCTCACAACACGTTGCATCAGTGACGTGCTGTGAGCTTGTTGATCTGCTATTTTCTGCACGTGACCAGGGCACAAGCAAGTAAGTATCATACATTTACAGAACGTGCGATGTGGTTGAAGGCCCATCCAGTTCAGTATCATTAAAAACATTATGAGACATTTAACTGTGTTCATATCATATTCATATCATTTTGATGACATTGAAACAAAAAAACAACAACAATGTAACAAATACACACACAAAAACATGTATGGCCATCGTATTGATAACAACACAACAGTACTGAAGAGCAGCAGTTGCTTTTAGAATAAATTGATATATTGGACATAAACCTCAATACATTTTTGAATTTTTGGACAACACAGTATCAATAATATTGATATTCTTGCATTTATTTTTAAATGTATTATGTGCATATCATGAGAATAAAATACCATAGGATCAATCTTGGTAGATACAACATGTAACTAGCTAAATTTCGCAATACTGTATGTACAGTACATAAGTAGTAATAGCACACATACTGAGTGAATATACCAGTCTTTTTTTTTTGGCCAAACTCTTAAGCAGTTTTGACATTATAGAATATTTTCAAGGAAAAGTAGGGACAGCTTATTTTTTCCCATACATTTATTCATGTTAGAAGGTAGTGCAAATATGCAGCCACACAAGTGCTTGGTGGGATTTTCTCTGCTTTGATCTGCTGTTGAATTCAAATAAAATATTTTGAACCTCGCCCAGCTCAGCTGTTACTAGGACTCTCAAATATAATAAATTCAGGATTTACTGGCAGGCTTCATATTTCTCTCTGTGAAGCTGTATTAATTTATTAGGATTATCTACATTCCAGAGATAAGAAACAAAGACACAATGGGGTTCAACGTCTTGTTAAAGGTCTATAAATGCAGAATGTATAATAAGCTGTAGCTAATTTGATTTTGTGTTTGATCCTTGAATAATAACCATTGATCTCTATAAATACGTTTTTAATTGTTTCTGGTATGAAAAAAATAATTAAAATAATTATAATTATGAATGATGAAAGCAAAATACAAAACATATCTTTTACAAATATTGGACTAACGTGAAAGTAGTAAAACAACTTGGCTTCCTGCATGTTAAAAAAAAGACTTTAAGTTGTAAACTAAACATAATATTCTTTAGCTGAATGTGAATCCTGTAACATACATATTTGACTAGTCAATTATTGAGGTAGTTTATGGAATGTGTTCCTACTGGTATTTCATTTCCCCGGTCTCAAAAAGGAATGCAATCAAAGTTCTGATGCTAAAACCATTACCTAACGACTGAAGTCTTTGTATGACTTCTTCCATGCTGTGCAGTAAATTCTATAGCCCACCATTCAGGCAGCTTCTCTTGATTGTTGTCTGAGAAATGTCTCTAAAAGCCACGCCTCAAAAAATGAATATACTTTTTATGACATTAAAAACAATATGTTTACAAGAGATTCTCAGAGTGGATTCAAAAGTACCAAACTTGATCAATTTATCGAGCTTGGTACTTTTGAATCAATCAATCAATCAATCAATCAATCAATCAATCAATCAATCACTCAATCTGCATAGGCTTTTGTGCTTTGCAACATGCCTTGTGTTTTGGCTGAAACGGCACAAGCAATACTGAAAATGACACATCAACTTTGTACTTTAATGGGAATCTTTGGAAGAAACCAAAAGGAAGCAACCAAAAGAGTCTCCACAACAACCCCACCAAAGTACTGCGTGGAAAGCATGCTACAACTCTGTGAATGCCATAATCACTTTTATTTTACTACCACTACCAGCATTTTAAAAGTAGCTGATGCTCTGTAATGTGAAAGAATAAACATTCAAACTAACCTTCTGACCGCCTACACTAGTTAACTCTAATTTCCAAAGTTTACAAGCGGCGATTCTGCTCTTACAAGTTGATTCCCAAAGAATTAATCGAAACTATTACTACATACAAATGACTTTCCTCGACTGACTGTAGCCTAGCAACTTCTGTACTTTTTTTACAGCCTTAGCGCAAATGTATTTTCATGACATGTCTATGTCCCCTCAGAGTGAATGATTTGCCTATCGCACGTGATTCCGACAGTATGGAGGATCGTTAAATCTGCCGGGGTTCTCTTCTTGGAGCATAAATCAAACCAATCTATCTCCCTGACCCTCAGTCCCCGGTGGCTTACTTAGAGCCATGCCAACGCAGCAGTGGCGGCGGAATGAGCAAGGGTAAGCATGCAAAGGCTGTCTTTAAGCTGAGCTGTCTGACGGTATAAACAGGCCTCCGTGCCTCCTCCTGAGAGCAATAGGGATCAACCGGGCTTAGTGGGCATGGCCTGCGAGGACCCAGACAGGGCCAAAACATGCAACACGCAACACAATTGTCTAAAGAATTGCTGCACTATTGAGCATAGAAAAAAGACCCTGCCCCACATCACATTGCTCAAGGGCCCGGAACAGGACCTTGATGCACTCCACTGAGGATACCCGGCAGACTAAGACCTTATGAATAATTCTGAACACTTCTCCCTATTTTTCCAGGGTGATTTAAGAAAGTAAGACCCTCGAAAACAATTAGAGATTGCGCTCTGAGATCTGACTGCCAAGGAGAAGGAGACTATAAAGTGAGGCCTATTTGTTGTAACCACCCCGACCCCCCCTCGATCTTCTGTGACAATGAAGCACTTGTTACAATACTTTGGGGCTACAACATGAAGACTACTAGAGGCAATGGCGAAGGAAACGACAACACATTTGCTAGTCCTTTAATTTCCTCAATTGCTTTATAGCCATACATAAATGCTTAAATTGGTTTGTAACATATGCTCGCCTCGCTCTGTTTACTTCCTTCATTTAGTGTGACTGAATCACTTTATTAGTGATTATACCCCCAAAAGCTCCAGGAAGGCACAGCATCACACCCCATAATGTAATTTACCCATAACGTAGGAATGGGAATATGCAAATAGTAGCTGGGTGTTTTGCAGCTTCAAATATGCCCCAAGGCTGCTTGTCCAATGACACAAATCATCAATTAAGATCTCAGCAGGGTTTAGGGAGATCATCTAAATTGGCAAAATCCCTATCTGCCAATATTTAGAACCATGTGGGGTGCACAACAATGAAAACAAACAACACTATTGTTCATCATCACTAGTGATGCTGATGGTTTTAGACTGAGGTTAAGTGTGTACGTGCTTGTGCGCGCGCATGTGTGTGTGTGTGTGTGTGTGTGTGTGTGTGTGTGTGTGTGTGTGTGTGTGTGTGTGTGTGTGGGTGTATGTGTGTGTGTGTGTGCACACTTTTTTTTATAACGGTCCATGATCATTTGAACAGCAAAGAAATCCTGGCCGAAACAGCAAATGAATGTTTTTGGCCAAAGATTTTGGAAAATATTTTGTGCCAGGGGCCCCCCATACAAAATGTTTAAAAAATATTCCAAACTTTTCCCAATATTTTTTGACAATAGCATATCTACAAGCTCACAATGCATCACGTTATGAGCTTTAAGATCGACTATTTTCAAATAGACGATGTAGGGTTAAAGGAGCTATAGTCAACTTTTTCTTGAAAAACGGATGCTAAAATAAAAGTTATGTTTAGAAAATATTTTATAAAAAAAAAGCTTCATATAATATGTGTTTCTATTCAAAAATTACCACAAAAAGCGTAAAATAATGATAACATAATCATTTTGGCCATTGTCAGACCGACACTGTTTACATTCTAATATCTAGTCTATAGACTATGTAAACAAAGTGTCAGCCCTACAATGAAAAAGTTGACTATAGCTCCTTTAAAGTGGCTTTACGCTATATTATTTAATTCAACTGGGGACCCCCTGAAACCTCCTCAAGGACCCCTGGGGGTCCCCGGACCTCACTTTGAGAACCACTGGCCTACAGAACGTTCCATTCAGGGTTACAGATACATTCTTCTGAGGTCTATGTTCAGTTCCTCGTGTGATTTTCTTTCAGTATTGTCCCCTTTCCAGTCCACACATACTAAAAGTTGGGAAGTAACGTACAAATGAACAGTACAACAGTAGTAATTCCAGCTAAATTGATAGGGCTAGATTCCATCTATCCTTTACCATAACACGCAACATTATAACATGAGAAGTGATGTGAGTGCTTTGATAATCACAAAGCTACTGTATTGGGAATAGGGCTGGGTAATAGATTGATATGCAATATTTAGATGAAACTCGATATCATCTGGGAGTTGGATATTAACTCTTTGAGTGCCTATCCCAAACTAGTTCGGGATATTCGGGATCAAAAACAATTTTTTATTTGCTATTTTACTTGGAGCAACGTGGGTGGTCCCGGCTCGCCCAGCGCTCACCAACAAGAGACGCTAGATGCTCCGACGATTTATTCCATTGAAAATGGTTTAAAATAAAGTTTAGACCCCCCCCAATGTTCACCCAATGTTCATTGTAGGCGGCGCGACGTATTCCAGGGTGCCTATCCCGAACTAGCCCGGGATATTTAATGAAATGGAATAAAATGATAAGAGGCCTTCTGAAGCCTGGCCTGATTTTTCTAGCTACTAGCCGAAAGCTAGCAACCTCCCGGCCGGCCGTTATTTGCGAACGAAATCGCCAATCTCTGCCTAATCCAATGAAAGACCACATCTTTGAAGGCTTATATCTCTGAATTGTGTCTTTAGGGAAGCGGCGCGAGGTTTATTTACGGCGAAATCGCCCAAAAATGATCTTTTAGATGACAAAATGGGAATAGCCATTCTGTTAGCATTATCATCCGGGACATTTCCATGACGTGCATGAACGTGAGCACGTGAGGTCCTGGAAGGTGAGGTCCTGGAAGCTAAAGCGCTCGCCTATGAGAGATACCCTGGCATTCTATGGCCCCTAGAGGGCGCTGGCACCAAATGAGTTAATAATATTGTGATATGGCATAAATGTTTTTTCTGGTTTTAATCATTTAGACCTTATTTTAAACGTTCAGAGATTCTCAAAATATATCACAAATAGCAGATATACAAGCTCACACAACGCTTCACCAAAGATATTGTGATATTTGATTATGTCATTGTCCACATTGCCCAGCCCTAATTTGTAATCATATAAAATACTTTGAAGCACAGGCCAACACTTCTAATAATGCCAATGTTGTGCGTAATGGAATATTAGTTACATTAGTTGGAGGTC